>NC_059284.1:1707445-1812445 GCF_017591435.1 Portunus trituberculatus
ATTGGCGTGGAGGAACGTTGTTCATCTTTTGGACTTTATAGAGCAGAAATTACCTAATAATTACAGTGTAGGGATGTGTACCGCAGGACACCAGCCTTCATTGGACCTGCACCCTCTAACGTGACTTTCCATTACACACACACATTAGAAAATTAGATTGTATATGCGAATTAAGTTAACGTTATCGATTATAACGCTGTGGGCTGCCCTTGTGGCGGCCACAGCTGATGGGTACGTGGTGGGAGCTGCTGGCCAGCAGCTTCCTGTAGGACAGGCACGAGGTAACCCGCCTGCTGGAAGCACTGGAGGATGCCTAGCAGGGCTACCTCAGGCTGAGTGAGAAACACTCAGACAGTCCTGCTGGTGTTGACAACCTGCTGCTCTGTCGCTGCCATCTGTGTCAGGTCACTAATCAGGCTTGTCTTTTCTTCCTCAGGTTGTTCATAGTTCTTCTTTGTGATAACCAGTTCTTCTTCCATCGCGTTCCTTTCCTCCATGAGCATATCATACTGTTCTTGGGCCTCCATTAGGGCCCTTTACTCCTCATTGGCGATCCTCAACAGAAGAGACTCAACATGCAGGTCCTGGGCGACCTCCAGTTGCTGGGGAAGGAGCGCACGCTCCTGCACGAGAAGCAGGTGACTGCACACCGAGCACGAGGACCTGCGCCAGGAGCATGCGGCCCTGCTTCACAAGCACGAGGCCCTGCTTCAGGAGCATGTGTCCCTGCAGAGGCAGCATGAAACCCTGCGAACGGACCACGCTGGTCTTGCTAAGGATCAGCGTGACCTTGAGGCGGCCCATGGGAGGTTCAAGAAGAGCTACCGGGGCGTGCGACAAGAGCTGCACAGTCTCCGGGAGCAGCACGATAGCCTTAGGCAGGACCACCTCCAGCTACATGACACAAAAGAGAACCTGCTAGATGATGTGGATGAGATGGCCAGCCTTAACCATCAAATGGCCAAGGCCATCAAGGACTTTAAGGAAGAAAGGCAAAAAACAGAAGAGGAGACGAAACATCATGTCCCGTCTCTTCTGTTGAGGACCGCCGATGAGAAGAAAAGGGGCCTAATGGAGGCCCAAGAACAGTATGATATGCTCATGAAGGAAACGCGATGGAAGAAGAACTGGCTATCACAAAGAAGAACTATGAACAAGCTGAGGAAGAAAAGACAAGCCTGATAAGTGACCTGACACAAATGGCGGAGACAGAACAGCAGGTTGTCAACGCCAGCAGGACCGCAAAAGACGAATGGGATAGGACCAAAGAGACAATGATGCAACATGTTGAGTCTTTACAACTCAAGGTCGAGAAAGAGAAAAAGAAGGTAACATCAGAGGCCCCACTAATGTACACAGAAATTGAGGAGGAAAGAAATGTGATGAAGGACGAACTCTCTCTTCTGAAGAAAGCGTACTAAGAGGCACAAGAAGAGAAAGTCGAAATTCGTCAATATCACGAGCGAGTCGTGCACGTGGCTGCGCTAACCAATGACAGGCTGCAAGAAGACCTGCAGGAAAAGTGCGCCACGATTACAGAGGAACACGACCAAGGAAAAGCAACAGATGATGAAGGAACTAAGGAAGAATGGCAAGTAGCACAGCTGGTGCAAGGTGAAAACAGTCATCTTGACTTCGGCAGCATCCCGCTAAAGGTGGAAAGCCTTGGTGACAGCTGACAGCCAGCGAAGTTTAACCTCGGTAGACTGACTGCATGGTCCCACTGAAGGCAAGCTTGACGCGGCTCTCGCGAGGAGCAAACGCTCCATAAGACAGAGTAGAAGCTCACCACCCTTAGAGGACTTGCTTTAGTTTATTCTCACTTAGTTTAGTTTAGTTCAATTTAGTTTAGTTTTATTTCAATTGATTTTAATTTAGTTTTTAAACTATATTAAACTAAAGTAAAATAAAGTAAACTAAATTAAAATATATTCAGCGAAACTAAAATAAAGTAAACTAATGTATACGAAATTGAAGTAAACTAGGTTATCATTAAACAAAACTAAAATAAAATAAAGTAACATATACAAAATTGAACTAAACTAACTTAAAATAAGCTAAATTAAACAAAATCAAATAAATGAAAATAAACTAAGACAATTTCAGTTAAATTAAACTAAAATAAACTAAATTAAACTAAACTAAGTTAAAATAACAAAGTAAAATAAATAAAACTAAATTCAAATTCCTTTAAACTAAAGTAATTAAAATTATATTAAATCAAGCTTGATTAAACTAAACCAAACCTTGCTAAACTTAACTACACTAAACTGAATAGAATCAAAATGATCTAAACTAAACTAAACTAAACTAAACTGAACTGAACTGAATAGAATCAAAATGATCTAAACTAAACTAAACTAAACTAAACTAAACTGAACTGAATAGAATCAAAATGATCTAAACTAAACTAAACTAAACTAAACTGAACTGAATAGAATCAAAATAATCTAAATCAAACTAAACTAAATTAACTAAACTAAACTAATGTAATTTTGATTTAGTTTTGTTTAATTTTGTTTTATTTTGTTTAAATTGAAAGAAAAAGAAGACGAAGAATAACTAAAAGAAGAAGAAGAATTCTTCCTCTTTTAATTCATCTTTTCTTTTAATTCTTCTTCTTCTTTTAATTCCTCTTTTTCTTTTAATTCTTCTTTTTTCTTTTAATTCTATTTTTTTCTTCTTTCAAATCTTTTCTTCTTTTAATTTTTTTTCTTTTAATTCTTCTTCTTTTAATTCTTCTTCCTTTAATTCCTCTTCTGATATTCTTAATTGTTCTTCTTTTAATTTTTTCTTCTTTTAATTCTTCTTCTTCTTAAAATTTTCTTCTTCGTCCTTTAATTCTTCTTATAATTCTTCTTCTTATAATTCATCTTCTTTTTATTCTTCTTCATCTTTCATTTTCTTTTTTCATCTTCTTCGTCTTCTAATTTTTCGTTTCCTTTTAATTCTTGTTATTTTTTTTATTCTTCATTTTCTTTGAATTATTTTCTTCTTTTAATTCTTTGTCTTTTAATTCTTTTTCTTTCTTTGATATTTTTGTCTTCCTTTAATTCTTTCCTTCTTTTAATTCTTTTTCTTTTAATTCCTCTTCCTCTTTTAGTTCTTCACTTCTTTTAATTCTTCTCATTTCTAATTATTCTCCACCTTTTAATTATTGTTCTTCCTTTTATTCTTTTTATTCTTCTTCTTATTTTAATTATTCTTTATTTTTAATTCTTCTTCTTTTTGTTCTTTTCTTTTCTTTTGATTCTGTCTTCTTTCAATTCTTCTTTTTTTTATTTTTCTTCTGGTAATTCTTCTTATAGTTCTTCTTTTTATTATTTCTTCTTCTTCTTTTAATTTTTTCTTCTTATAATTCTTCTACTTTTATTTATTCTTTTAATTCTTCTTCCTCTTTTATATTTTCTTTTAATTCTTCTTCTTCTTTTGATTTTTCTTCTTCTTTTAATTCTTTTTACTTTATTTCATTCTTCTTTTAATTATTTTCTCCTTTTAATTCTTCTTCTTCTTTTAGTTCTTCTTCTTTCAATTCTTCTTCTTTTCATTCTTCTTTTCTTTTAATTCTTCTTTGTCTTTAATTCTTATTCTTCTTGTCATTCTTCTTCCTCTTGTAATTCTTCTTCTTTTACTTTTTTCTTTATTAAATTCTTCTTCTATTAGTTATTACTCATCTTTTGATTCTTGTCTTCTTTTAATTCTTCTTCTTGTTTTAATTCTTTTCTTCTTCTTTTAATTCTACTTCTCCTTCTTTTAATTCTTCTCCTTTTAATTCTACTTCTTTTCATTCTTTTTCTTTTTAATTTTTCTTGTTCTCTTAATTCTTCTTCTTCATTTAATTCTTTTCTTTTAATTCTATTTCTTCTTCTTCTTATAATTTCTCTCTTCTTACGTAATTCTTCTTGTTCTTTTAATTCTTCTTCTTCTTCATTTAATTCTTTTCTTTTAACTATTCTTCTTCTTTTAATTCTTCTTGTTCTTTTAATTCATTTTATTTAAATCTTCCTTCTTCTTTTAATTCCTTTTTTTGATTCTCATTTTTCTATTATTTTTTTTCTTCTAATTCTTCTTCTTTCAAATTTTTTTCTTCTAGAAATTCTTCTTCTCATTTTATTTTTTTCTTTGAATTCTTCTTTTTCTTTTATTTTTTTTGCTTTAAGCAGCAAACATGATTGGTACTAGTGTTGAACCTTTTGGAACTCCACTTGTTACTTCTCTCCAGTTTGACTTTTCACTTCTGACAACTTTCCTCATTTCTTTACCCGTCAGAGTAAATAATGATCTTCCTAGTCCTCCTATACTTTTCATTTACCATATTAATCTTTTGTATGGTACTTTATCAAATGCTTTGTTTAGGTCCAAGTATATGCTATCAGCCTATCCATCTCTCTCATTCAGTATATCCACTACTCTTGAGTAAAAACTTAATAAATTAATTGTACAGGGTGGATCTCGATCCCTTCCCAGAACCCATTTTCTTTCTCTGTTATCGCTCGTTCTCTTCCGGGAATTTTGCCCACCTGTTCTTGATTATTCTGTCATAAATTTTTATAACCACACTCATCAGTGATAGTGGTTGATAATTTAATGGGTCTTCCTTGTTCCCGGCCTTGAGGACTGGGATAATATCTGCCCGTTTCCAGTCCTTGGGTCAAGTTCCCTCCAACAAGCTGGTGCTGATGAAATCGTGGATCACCTAAGCTAGCGGTGAGCTGCATTTTTTTAAAACCCAGTTTGATATCCCATCAGATCCCATTGCTTTCCTTACCTCCAGTTTATCCAAATCTATATTTCCTCTACTGTTGTTTCAACTTCCCCTAAACTTATTCTATTTACTGTACTTATCCTTTCTTCTTTGAACTCATTTGCTTTAGTGAAAACAGAGCAGAAGTAATTATTGAACACTTCAGCCATCTCCTCTAGATCTTCAACTGTTTCTCCTTCCAACTTTACTCTGCTGATATCTTCTTTGTGCTTCATCTTACCGTTGATATATCTGAAGAATAGTTTTGATTGGTCTTTACATTTGTTCGCAATGTTTCTTTCATAATTTCTTTGCTCAGCTCTACGAATTATAACGTAAGCATTCCTTTTAGATATATAATTAGTCCACAGGTCATATCTCCTATTTTTCCTCCACTTGTCCCATGCTTTCTCCCTCTCCAGTCTGGCTGTAACACATTTCTTTTTTTACCACTCTTTGATGAATGTATTCAGCATCGCCCTCTTAATTGGGTACCAATTTCTCTGCTCCCTTAATTGTATATTTCCATGAAGGCGGCCCACTTAACTTCATTGACATCTGCTTCCGTGACTCCCTTCCAATCCAGTCCATCAAAGAAGCTCCTGAGTTATCCAAAGTTGGCCTTGCTATAGATTAATCCTCACTGATCTTGTGATCTTCATTCATCATGCTTTGACTTTTATCTGTTAAAGAGAACTGTATCAGGGCACGATTACTTTTTCCTACAGGGCTTTTATAATTTAAGTCCTCAATAATTGCATGTTCTTTTGTAAATATCAGGTCAAGTCTTGATGATAGATAATTTGCCCTGAATCTTGTGTGCTCTCGGACCCATTGTGTGAAGATGTTCTCAATAGCCGATTCCAATAGTTGGTTTCGCCATGATGCCTCACTGCCTTCAGTTGTCCAATTTTCCCAAGAAACCTCCTTACAGTTAAAAGTCTCCCATTACTAATGCATCCTCACTTCCTCTAATTAACTTAGACTTGCTTTTGTGCTTTCTAATTTCCTTTTGTATTTTTCCTCACCTCAAGAGTTGCTTTTTTTGGAGGAACAAAGGTCACAATACTGCTGAGGTATCTTCCCAGGTTTCATTTTAACTTCACTTCGAGCACAGCATCGCCCTCCTCACATGTAATTGACTCTTCTGTTAGCTCTTTAATAGAGGCTGTGACGCCAATCAAGAAGGTTATATTGAGGGAGACGTTGCGTGCCTATTCCTCTGTACTACTATAAAAGTCAAGCCAGTGGGCAGACCTTACAATCGCAACTTCCACTCAAAAAAATTGCTCTCTCCCATGTTAAGCAATGGGAAAGAACCAAGGAGGTTATAATATTACAAGGAGGCGGCGTGACGTCACAAAAATGAAACTATCCTTACCCCTCATACACCCACCCAAACATTGCCGACCGCCCATTGAAAATACATGGGAACTCCCGAGTTACGCTCCTTATGTCTATGTTTCGAGGTTGTTTACCATATATTATTAGACTCGTAATACTCGTGGCATACTGTGCCACGAAGATTTAGACGGTAAATCATGCATACAAATGAGATAATATAGTGTTTTCAGCTTTGGTGGACTTGGGTGAGAGATGGAAAGGTGTCTTTGGGGCAAACGTATAACTAAAAAGCGTCATGTACACATGTGCATGAATATACATGTGCATGTAGATGTAAACATGTACGCACATGTGTGCATTTAAATGAAGGATAAATAAAATGTATATCAGGTGAAACTTGGCCTGAAGGTTGATTTTTCTTGGTATAGCAATTACTTAACACGTCAAAATATTCTCTCTCTCTCTCTCTCTCTCTCTCTCTCTCTCTCTCTCTCTCTCTCTCTCTCTCTCTGAGATATACATTAATTAATAATTCTCTCTCTCTCTCTCTCTCTCTCTCTCTCTCTCTCTCTCTCGCTTTTATTTAGAATGATGTGTGATTTCATGTCACTGTGCGTGGGAAAAGCATCATTCACTGAAATTTTACTTCACTCTTTTTTCCTTGTCATGCATTAAACGAGAAAAGATCATCTTTTTGCCATAATTTCTCCTGGAAATTTCCTGCTGTATTTCTTTTAATATTGTAGCTATTTTTGTAGAGGGCCGCCGTGGTACAGTGGGACCGCGCGCGCTTTGAGGGCACAGGGTTCTCAAGCTCACGGATTCGAATCCTGGCCACGTTACGAGGTTCGGAAGGGCATCCACTCGGGGTAAGGGAAGGCCGTGGGTAAGGGTGCGTTTACACCAAGCGAATCGAATCGGTTCAATTCATAAAGAATCAACACGATTCGAATCGTGTTGATTCGCCACATTAGTTTCAATGTAACTGTTTACACCAGGTGAATTGAGTCAATTCAATTCATGGCGATTCAGAATCAATGAATGGTTTGGACCCATTTTTTTTTTCATGAATCAATGCGATTCAGCCGAGGAATAAGCACCATGCTAGTGGACGTCCTAATTAGTTTAGTAAGAGAATGACGTGCTATATATGATTCTAGTGATCCTGTGCACCAAGATCATATACGTTCATGTATTGTTCTGAACCACAGAAGAATTTGCTGTAGCCTACGAATGACTAGACAATAGTATTCTGCATATTTTGAAAACAAATAATAACAGAAAGCGTTATGGATGTGCTTACATATCTACTTTTGAAATGTGTGACATAACGTACGTAACTATCAGACAGCCAGGCACCAGAGTGGGAGAGGGGTGTAAATCTCCTGCTACTAAGCCCTGTGCCTCTGATTTTGTTCACTAAATACTAGGGTATGTCACGTCACAAAGTAAAAGTTTGTATGACAAAATTCTAAAATCAACATAGATGTAATTGTTTTAATATCCTCTTAATATCCTTCGTGCACCGTTAAGCCTGAATAAAGAGTAGATGTCATAATATGGTATCAACTGGTGTGCCCATTTCTTCCGCGGTGAATGTATGTAGGTATCAGTGAATTATCATGTCCTGTCACTCGACAGCTCCACCTGGCGAGACAAAGTATTCTCTCAGAGTGTCACGAACTGACATGGCTTCTGCTGTAGGCCTAGTACTTCTTGTTGGTGACAGGCTCCACTATCCTTTTAAATTATTCTGTGGTTATCTCAAAAAAGAAAAAAAATATTATTGACCAAATCTGAGAACAAATGTCTAAAGCTTCCAAACTCAGGCCTTCTAGAATTAATTACATGCACCCATATTCGTTGCGGAATCCTATACCTACGTTTCCTCAGCCACTGCATGCAACACTGCTATTTCTGCAAAAGTTAATACCTCCATACATCCCGACGGCTGCCTTGGTAACTGAATCATCTGAATGATGTGAATCAAATGTGTTGAGACTCTAATGGTTCCCAATGCCGAAACCAAAGTCCTGACTTCTCTGTCAGGAGGCACCGTCCTAACCCTAGTATAATAGGGAAACCGAACGCAAAAAAAAATAAAATAAATAAAATAAATAAATAAATAAATAAATTGTAACTATTTAACATTAACATCGTTAATAACAGGTCTACATGACATATTTAGAAAACTATAATGTGGTTTACATAAGTTTAAACCATCAGTTCTTTCTTAGTTTTCCTCTAGTAATGAAAAAGAAAGTGGCAATATCCCATTGCTTAATTAACACGGGAGAGGGCAATGTTTTGGGTGTAAGTTACGATCGTAAGCCCCGCCCACCGCCTCATAAGCTCCACCTACTGGCTTCACTTTTTTTAGTACAGCGGGATATATAGGCGCGCGGCGTCTTCTTCAATATAACCTTGGAAAGAACTGATGGTTTAACTTATGTAGACCACATTATAACTTCTTAAATATGTCATGTAGACCTGTGTTAATGCAAAATAGCTAGAATATTGAAAGAAATACAGCAGGAAGTTTCTGGGAGATATGGCAAAAGATTACTTCTTCTCGTTTAATGCATGGGAAGGAACAAATAGTGAAGTAAAATTTCAGTGATTGATGCTTTTCCAACGCACAGTGATATGAAATCACACATCATTCTAAATAAGAGAGAGAGAGAGAGAGAGAGAGAGAGAGAGAGAGAGAGAGAGAGAGAGAGAGAGAGAGAGAGAGAGAGAGAGAGAGAGAGAGAGAGAGAGAGTCAAAGTCAAAGTCAAAGTCAAAATGTTTATTTCCATTTTTACAATGGTTATTCTTCATATATATGTACATAATAGGGCATAAAAATAATGGTGATTATAATTATCAATAGTGATAGCGCGCACACACACACACACACACACACACACACACACACACACACACACACACACACACACACACACACATATATACAATCAGATAAACAAACAAACCCCTTCGCACACACATACACAGTTTGTTACAGAGATACTGGAAATTACAAGTTTATATTATTTTTCTAATACTACAATGTTAATTCATTTAATAGGAGGAACTGCCTAAGTTTGGTCTTGAATGATTGAAGAGTTGTTGCTGTCTTTATTTGTTGGGGAAGTAAATTCCAAAGGGAAGGGCCTCGCACATGGAGGGCGCGACCACCAGACTCGGGATACGGAGATCATACCTTTGCCTGGTGGAGCTGCCTGTTGCGTCATTAACTGTCGGGAGGTTGACAATGTTTTGTGGGTAGAGATTATAAAGTTGTTTGTACACTATTACTGCGGTATTGAAGAAAGAGGTGTTTTTCACATTCAGCCACTTCAATTCTTGGAAGATAGGTGTGACGTGGTCATATTTACGAGCCTTTCCATCGGCAACTCTGACAGCAAAGTTTTGTAGTTTTTGTGTTTTGTTTATAAGTGTGTTGTTTGTAGTACCCCATATAGTGTTGCAATAATTGATAAGACTCAAGACTAGCGACTGAATAACTATAATGCGAGTTGGTTTGTCAAAACAGTGTTTGATTCTATTAATATATAATAAGGTTCCAATAACTTTTCTAGACATTTCGTGTATGTGTGTGTCGAAAGTCATATATTTGTCGATATGGATACCAAGAGTTTTAACTTGTGAGGAGGGGTATATTTTGGTGTTATGGAATGTTACAGATGTGTCTTCTGGTATCATGGGAATGAGTTGTCGTGTTCCTATAAAAATACACTGTGTTTTCTTTGTGTTTAATTTGAGACCGTTCATAAGAAAATATTCTCTGGCTCTGTGTAGTGTTCGTTCGGCCTCGGAAATTAAAAGATTTAGTTGAGAAGGAGTACCTGTGTGGATGAACTGCGTATCATCCGCGTATTGGACAAGGTGACAGTTTGTGACGTAATCAGACAAGTCATTCACGTAAATATTGAAGAGTATTGGTCCTAATATAGACCCTGGGGAACACCGAATTTTATGGCAGCTTTTGAAGAGATGGTTTTGTTGAGACGTACTGACTGCGACCTGTCTCCCAAATAGTCATTAAACCAGAATGTATCAATTGCGACTTTTTTAGTTTTTCTAGAAGAATATCGTGACTGACACTGTCAAACGCTTTTGACAAGTCACAAAGAGTTAAAAGAGATATACGTTTTTTGTCCATGTTTTGATATATCTTGTCTGTTATAATTGTAAGGGCTGTGGTGGTGCTGAGTTTTGGTCTGAAGCCATGTTGACTTTCACTGAGGATTTTATTATCTTCTAAATATCTTACCAATTGGTCAGCAACGATTTTTTCGAGGATTTTTGAGAAGACGGGAAGGAGTGAGATCGGGCGGTAATTACTCGTGTCTGAAGGATCGCCACTTTTATGTAGGGGGACGACTAGAGCGTGTTTCCAGGAACTTGGCACGACACCTGTTACAATTGAAGTGTTTATTATGGTGGTTAGGTACTGAGCGATAATACTGAGAGAATCTTTGATGAAATGAAGAGATATATTATCTGAACCGGAAGATTGTTTTTCTTGTAAATGTTTAATAGTGAGTATCACAGTCTTAACGTCTACAGGTTGAGGGCGAAATAGCGTGTTTTTACTGTTATTTGTATTGTTGATGGTCACAGAGAGAGAGAGAGAGAGAGAGAGAGAGAGAGAGAGAGAGAGAGAGAGAGAGAGAGAGAGAGAGAGAGAATGATTTATGCTAGTCTACTTAAGGTAAGTTGAACTTTTGGAATTAGTAAGCTTTTCATTGAACATTAATGTGTGCTGTGTAGTTTTTTTTTCTTGCCTTGGGATCTAATGATTATTTTCATCTTGAATATTAACAGATGTCGGTGGGGACCTGAAGTGTATTATAAATCATAGGAGACCTGCTGCTGAAGTTCTATGTACGCACGAACTTGTACCATAAGAGGTCTAAATGTGCTCCAGGAAGGCATCGGTATATATCCAGTTCGTGCAAAGGGGGCGTGGTATTAAAAAGGTTAAGAGCAACTACTTTGTACGTGTGAAATATGAGGATTTGAGTAAAAATTGGCATTGAAATTTTAGTTTGGCTGTAAATCTGGACGAACTTGGCAATAGTACACCAAAGACTATATATAAAATTCATATATAGTCTTTGATAGTACACTCGCGAGACTTGGCAACCTTAGTGTTAGTAGTCCACCGGGATGGGGCCACGCCCCGTTAGTGGGATTAGGTGTCATGTTTCAAGTTGTGTCGGCGCCATGTAAGTGACAGGAGTGACATGATCTCTGACCAACATTTTCAACCACGCACTCAATGCAGGCTACTTCCCACGAGCATTCAAGGGTACCATACTACAAGTGATTCCCAAAGCAAATAAACCAACAACAGAGCCTGTAAACTACAGACCTATTTCACTCTTGGAAGTACTGGGAAAAGTTTTAGAGAAAATCATAAACGAAAGATTAAGGACACATTTAGAGGACAACAACATTCTACCAGTTACACAGCATGGTTTGGGGCCGTCGTGGTACAGTGGAACCATGCGTGCTTTGGGGTCCGAGGGGTCTCCAAGCGCACGGGTTCGAATCCTGTCCACGGTTTGAGTGCAGGTTGGGCTTCCTCACTCAGGACAACGGTTTCCTAGCGGGTGGGCTTTGAGATAGGAGGTACCCTAAAAAGTATCCCCTTTAGCCCATAAATTCCCGTGAAAAAGCCCACATGGTATAAAAAAAAAAAAAATAGAGGTACTGACACAGCATTAGCACTCATTTCTGAGACAATAGCAAACACAGCAGGAAAAAGGGAAAGATGCTGTATCGTACAAAGAGACGTGTCCAAAGCATTTGATAAAGTCTGGCATAACGGGGTCAAATATAAAATCAGTAACATCGGCCTTCCCACCACATTTACCACACTACTCTGTAATTTTCTAGACGAAAGAACAGCACGGATCTCACTTACGAACTTCACAGGCCCCTCATTCTCTATTCTAAGTGGAGTTCCACAAGGCAGTTCAATTTCACCAACATACGCACTCTACACCTACGATCTTCCTCAGCCAGCTCCAGGTTGCGTAAATATCATGTATGCAGATGATATAACGCAAATCATCACCCAACCTGGAAAATCAAAGAGAATGTTAGCAAAAAAAGCTGAAAGAGAAATAATCAAAATTAATCAATATGAAAAAAAAAAAATGGAAGATAAAAACTAACACGGAAAAATTCACCATCATTCCAATAGCCATGAAAAACACCACATCCAAACGGTACAAACGTCCCTTACTCTGAACAAAGGAAACATTCTTGGCATGAAAATAACCACCACAGGCATAAACAGTAACATCACACACAACAAACAGTCAGCTATGGCTGCACTCTCACTTATTAAAAGTTTTTTTTACACTCAACACCAAGATTAAGACACACCTAGTTAAAGCATGCGTCCTCCCCAAGCTAACTTATCCGGCTTACCCTCTCAATTCAATATCTAAAAAATCAATGCTATCACTACAAACCGTCCAAAACTCATCACTAAGATTTGTATATTCAGAAAGATACCCTTACACCAAAACTACAGAGGAGATGCATGAAATGTCTAACCTAAACGCAATCAATGTAACCCTATATAATAGAGGCATTAAAACAAAAGATAAAATGATCAATTTATCACAAGATGAAAAATTCATAAATCTAGTAACAAATAACGAAGAAAATAGTCACCTGTTGCTCAAGAAACCACATCTACAGCTAAGAGAAAACGCCCCAAGCCAGCTGTATACCAGGAACAGCCCTAACTAAAACAAAAACGGGAACGGTACTTCCCCTCACTCACCTGCAAATCACGAAGATATGTAATAGTCCAGCAGATCTGTGAAATATTCTGGTAGTTTTGTGCCTTTGATGATACAAGCATGAAATTTGGTACACAGTTATAGCATACCCTTAGGAAACATTTTTTGGATATAGGGACATTCCAAATCACCCTTATGGTCAAAATGGTGGCCATTTTACAAAATGGCTAACACGAATAACTAAACTCTGCCTACAAGATCAGCAAAGTCATATGTGCTTGGTGCAAAACACAACGTATTGAGTATAATATGATTATTATCAAGTAGTATGCACATGCTTTATTATCTATTTCATATTTGACTAAAAATATGCATCTACGGTGGCCCATGAGGGGCATAGATAATAGTTTACCATCGCAATAATGCATGGCTGGAATAAGAGCTCTGAAACATAATCATGCTAGAAGACCCAGCAGTTATCAACACTGTACGCGAGATCGAGAAGCTGGGACAAGAACAGCATGACTCCTACGTCCATGAGAGACTTGTCAACCAGACAAAGCCAATCACTGACCCAATTAAGAGAAACAACCTCTCTCTTTTCAGCCGACCTCCAGTCAGAGATAAGTCAAGAACATAGATGCAGGTGTCATCTCTGAAGAACGACTGCTCCCTGTTCTCTAGGTTGTTCATTGCGTCCCAGATACGTGATGGAGATATCAATGAGTTCTTCGCACACGAGAACCAAGCATGTCCCCCTGCACTGTCACACATGGGCAAGATGAGACTTGGAACAAAATCTGATCTGGTTGGCTGCTTAGAAGATCTGGTCCGTCCACAGGAGAATGCTGCTACCACTGCCGCTGCTGCTGCTGCTAGTCCAGCAGTTGAAGTCATCATACTTGATGGTGCAGCGATCATCAATATGCTGCCACCTGGCCCAGCAAAGACCTTCAACGACTATGCATCACAAGTATTCTTACCATACATCACATCTCAGCTGTAGCATACGAGCAGGGTGGATATTGTCTGGGATGAATACCTCACAGACAGTTTGAAGGCAGGCACTAGGAAGAAGCGAGGCAAAGGTATCATGAGACGAGTCGAGCCATCTAGTTCCATTCCTGGAAACTGGCAGACCTTTCTTCGCACAGATGAGAACAAGATGGAGCTGTTTGACTTCCTAGCCACCAGGATAGCAACAACAGACACAGACAAACAAGTCATCAGCACCCATCACAAAGATGTGGTTTGTACACAGGCCCGAGATGTTACTGGCCTTGCCCCTTGTAGCCACGAGGAGGCTGATACAAGAATGCTACTCCATGTTGAAGACGCTGTGAGGCAGGGATACAGCAAAGTGTCGATTCGCACAGTAGACACTGATGGAGTGGTTCTTGCAGTGACAGCAGCTGGACATCTGGACATTGATGAGCTCTGGGTTGCCTTTGGCACAGGAAAGAACTTCAGGTTCTTGGCCGCTCACGAGATGGCTGTGTCGAGGGTTGCCATTCTTCCATGCCCTTACTGGATGTGACACCGTTTCAATCTTCGGAGGCAGGGGGAAGAAAAAAGCATGGGAAACCTGGAAAGCCTGTGATGAGGTCACTGATGTCACTGCAGCATTCTGTGCCTTGGCTGCCTCGCCAACTTCTTCAGCCATAGATGACCACATGGATGCACTGCAGTGTTTTGTTGTTTTGCTCTATGATCGCACCAGTAGTCAGGAACATGTCAATGAGTGTCGCAAGCACCTGTTCACCCAGACTGGCAGATCAATAGATGCTCTCCCACCAACCCGAGAAGCCCTGAAACAGCACATCAAGAGAGCTGCTTACCAAGCCGGCTACTGTTGGGGCCAGATGATGGTGTCCACACCAGAGCTCCCATCACCCAGTGACTGGGGGTGGGTTCACACCGATAATGGCTGGGACATATACTGGACAACCTTCCCAGAGGCAACTGAGGCATGTCGGCAACTACTAAGGTGTGGCTGCAAAAAGGGATGCAGAGGACAGTACAAGTGTGCCAAGGCTGGACTCCAGTGCACAGCTCTATGTCTCTGTGGTGGGGAGTGTACGAGAGAGTAGAACCATGTGTTGGGACAAGAGAGATCACAGATGCTAATTACATATATGTTAACATGTACACATGCATCTATGCATATACTAAATTTTGTTACCTGGATCTAGAGGTTTCAATGTATAATTTTGACTATGTAAGTTGATGTTAGGTTATTTGCTGTCTCTTATTTGCTACAATAAATATTTAGTTGAATAAAACCACTGGTATGCTTCTTCAATAAGTAAATATGGTTGTATTCACATGAATCCTAAGTCGCGTACAACACAAAATCAGCTATTTTGTAAAATGCCTGCCATTTTGGCCCTGGAAAGAATCTGGAATGCCCCTATATCCAAAAATCTTTGTAAGATACTGCCCTAGCAGTGTGCCAAATTTCATGTTTGTATCACCAAAGGCACATTTTTTTTTTACATATCTGCCGACTATAAAGACATTAACCAATTAGCATCTGAAAAGGAAAAAGAAACTTATTAAAATCAAACACTCAGCTACAAATAACGCATAAAATAGCACTTACAATCACCTTTCTACAACTAGAAGCGAGTAATAAAAATAAAAATTAAAAGATTATGAACAGCAAGACGGTTTGCCCGTCACCTTTATTCAACTATATTTCTTTTCTTCCATAACTGTTCTTTCCCTCCTTCACTCTTCTTTCGCCCAACCTATCCTATCACCCCCACCACAAAAAAAAAAAAAAAAAAAAATGTCTCTGATACGGTGGTTCTGGTCCATATGCAACATCACCCGTTCCTCGGGGCCCCCGCTAGCTAGGGGCTGTTGCCTACCCATTGCGACGTCTCGGTTGAGAGCATTAGTAACGAGGCGCTGTTGCAAAGGCAGTCTTCGAGGCTCCGACAATCATCAGCCTGATTTGACCTGGGATCATAGGCACTTGCAGAACTGAACTATAAGGTGAGGAATAACTTGAAAAATAATACGTGACTATTTAAAAATCTCAGCTAGCCATGGTCTAAATCTTATCGATGAAGACGTTTACGTGTGTCATAAAGAGGGCTTCCAGAAGTTGGGTCAGTTCGCCACCGGGGGTGTTCTACCTCAACCAGTTCGCTCGCTGATAGTTTCGCCTGTGATGGGAGTGGTTTCGCGGATCTATCCAAATAAAGTCGTTCCTCCTGCGTTCCTTGTTTCCCGAGTCTCCCTTCGCAGCTCTTTCACTCGACTGACATGACGTGTTAATGAAAATATAACCAAAACAAAGTTAACCCTAACTTTAACATAACATAACCAAACCAAGCAAACTTAACCTTAATACGCTATTAGTGAGAAAGGTTCTGAAGAAGTCATATCAGTGGTGCGTGTAGCTTCAACTAGGTTATGCTAGCTCGGTTAGGTTAGATTTAGTTAGATTAATGTTAGGGTAAGGTTAAAAATTACAGGTACATTAGTTTAGATTATCATATTTTCATTCCAGGTGATGTCTAATAGCACTAGTTCTGTTCTAGTCTGAATTCGTTCAGGGGTTGCTATAAAATTACCATTAAAGCTAGTTGTGATCTCGCTGAATGTTTCCCTTTGTGTCTCACAACTCAGTGGGGCAGTCTAGTCTGCCCACTAAAGATGACTCTCCTTCACACAAAACTACATGCAATTACAACACACACACGCACACACACACACACATGCAGCAGTGGTATGGTCTCCGAGCTCTAAAAGGATATAAGAAAATTTGAGTGGATACAGAAGATTGCTGCAAAGATGGTGCCGAAATTAAAGGACCTCACATTATGAAGAACGACTGAAGGAAATGGGACTGCCAGCCTTACAAGATAGAAGAGAATGCGGGGACCTGATAACAATGTATAAGATAGTAAATTATATTGAAAAGATAGACAAAGAAGACCTGGTGCTGTTGATGGAAGAGGATGGATGGACAAGAGGACATGAAAAGAATATCAGGATGAGGGAGTGTGTGAAGGATATTGGAAAATACAGCTTTCCACACAAAACGGTGGAAAAATGGAATGCATTGGATAATGGAATTGTCACAGCACATAGTGTGCATAACTTTAAAGAAAAACTAGAGGAATGGAGATATGGAGACAGGACACTATGAGCCCTGCTCGAACCCTGTACAATACAACTAGGTAATACACCCTTAACTAGAAATAAATTATGACAACTCCAGAACCAGCCTCTGAGTCTCTGGAATAATTATTATTTCCTTGTTAGAGACCCATCTTTGAGTGCTGAACACACATCAGAAGTGATAACATCTGCCATGGAAGTCTGCATTCCTAACTTTTTCTCAACCTGAACAGTTTAAACCTTAGTTTAACACAGTCTGTTCTTGTGCTATACATGATAAAAGAGGTTGCCCACTAAAGGTATTTGAGCCTTCTATCACCTAATCTCATGGGGTTTATATTTCTGCCTGGAATCATGCCAAGTCTGTTCTTCAACTTGCCAAACACTTCTTCTTAAATAGAAAATGTCAAAATCCTTCAAACTCCAACTCCACTCAAGACTTCTGGCATCTGGCCAAAAACATTTCCAATAACTTTATTTCAAAATTTTTCTTCCTTTGATGGTACTACTGCTATCACATCTATCTAGAGGTAAAGCTGAACTCTTCTCTCAAACTTTTGCTAATAACTCTACTTTGATTGATTCTGGGCGTGTCCCTCCTTCTCTTTATTTCATGCCATCAATTCATTTTCTTGATAATGATGTTTTCCATGCCCTTGCTAGCCTAAACCCTTGGAAGGCTTTTGGACCTGATAGGGTCCCTCCTATTGTTCTCAAAAACTGTGCTTCTGTGCTTGTGCTTGCACATTGCTTGGCTGGACTCTTTCAACTCTGTCTATCTACTTTACCTTTCGTTCTTGCTGGAAGTTTGCCTACATTCAACCTGTTTTCTAAATAGGGTGACCATTTTAATCCCTCAAACTACTGCCCTAGCTATAACGTTAATCTCTTGCTTGTCAAAAGTCTTTTAATCTATCCTCAATAGGAAGATTCTTAAACGTTTGTCACTTCACAATCTACTATCAGATCACCAGTATGGCTTTCTTCAAGGCCACTCTACTGTTGACCTGGCTTTCCTTACTGAGTCTTGGTCATCCTCTTTTAGAGATTTTGGTGAAACTATTGCTGTTGCATTAGACATATCAAGAGCTTTTGATAGAGACTGGCACAAAGCTTTGATCTCAAAACGGTCCTCCTACGGTTTCTATCCTTTTCCCGGGAACTTTATCTTGGTTTTCTCTTTTGACTGTTCTATATAGTGCATAAATAAGAATTTTTTGGAAATAAAAGTAAGAAAATTGAATATTTTCAAATTAAAATGGTTGCTCTTTCTAAGAAATAGTGTATTATTCCTAATTTGCTTCCCAATTGTGGTGCTCAGACTGAATGAAAATGAATTTTTGTTTCTCATTTTGATAAATAAAGAGGTAAATAAACAAAACGCCCTTAGTGTGTAGTGTGCCAACCAGGGTAGGGCATTACTAGGCTGTAGTAAAACTAAATTGTACTGACCCACAGGTTTTGGCTGATAATCTGTGTAACATTGCCATATCTCTCATTACTTCAAGGAAAATGGAATAACAGTTCTCTATTCAATTTAATGCATGACTTTGCTATAAAAAAGGTGCAGCAGAGGGAGACAAGAGACATAAAGATCTCTGCAAGTGATTATGTCATAAATAAATTAGAGTTTACTCTCGAGATACCCGGTCTAACATAATGAGTGGTGAGAAGAAACTAAGATGAGACAGCATTTTATTTCTGTTATTGCCCCAAGCTAAACTTATTTATTGAAAATCATTGGATGGAAAGACTTTTCCTTGATCTACCAACACACATTAAGACGGGGAAGTGTCAGTGTGTCCTTTCATTGTGGCAACCAGATAGAAAGTGAGTTGATTTGCATGTGTGTGCCTGCTGACCTGACTCCCCTCTTCCGTCAGGGAAAATTCCACCTCTGGTTGTGTGGCAACATTGCCTGACCTGATATGCCACATTGTCACACATGTAGTACTGTTGAACCTCGATAACTCAGACCCTGATAAATCAGATTTCGCGATAAGTCAGACTCTGACCGACTCTGGGTCTAAAGTCCAAGTTGAACTGCTCAGGTTTTTTTTTTCAAAAGTTGTTTTCACTTTCCTGTATGTTGTTTTCTATTGACATTATAAAAAATCTAATCCCAACAAAAAATTGTATTTTGGTTGTAGTTTAAAAATGATACCAAACAAAAGTCATTAGAGTTTATATAAATTTTTGTGAAAAATTTTGAAGTGTAAAAAAAACATTTTTTGAGGTATTTGCTTCTAAAGATTTTTTAGAATTTCATCCTTGTTTTGATATTTGTGTTCATCTGATT
This sequence comes from Portunus trituberculatus, assembly GCF_017591435.1. Lineage (NCBI taxonomy): Eukaryota > Metazoa > Arthropoda > Malacostraca > Decapoda > Portunidae > Portunus > Portunus trituberculatus. The sequence goes on from NC_059284.1 coordinate 1,726,741, forward strand.
GACATGAAGGTTTCAGGGCATTTCTGTCTGCTTCCTAAAAGCAGAAAGACGAGGAGACAGACTCTTCAGACAGTGTGGATGAAGCAGTCTTGGACGATGACTCAGATGATTTCATTAAGATATAAAAGAACTTTGTGTGAAATGTCAATGTGATACAAGAGCAAAAGTGGGAATAAAGTATGGATTGTGTCACAGTTGGTGATATGCGGAATGTGTGAGTTGGGTGGATTTGAGTGGGAAGTCTCACGGAGACATTGAGGCAATGGATGTTGAGCTTTTTGTGGTATATGCAACTCTAGCTGTATTGCTACTGTTTAATGAAACTTTACATGGAGATTTCTACATTTCTGTTTCAATTCTGTTGGACATTTATTTGTTTACAATTTTCAACACTAGCTACCTGTTTCTCTCAGTTTATCAATACATTGTGTAAAAGTAAAATGCCAGTTTGCAATCTTTTTTATTTATTTATTTATTTTTTATATTTTACTCCTTGACAGTCAAGAGGAATTACTAACTACTTAATGACAATGATTTTGACAGCTTGTAGGTAAAAACAAAGAACTTAAGGCACTTGGCTCGTAACCCGATATCCATCCCATATCACACTGACCTCCCACTGGCGCAATTCCCTCCTCCACCTAGCACATAAACTTGGCTAGTAGGTGCACTGAGCCATCCTAACTTTCCTTCACTTACAGTATCCTTTTGTTGGGGAATAGTTCTTCACATATTTCCCCAATCTACCCATCCATCTTACCTCCTAATCGTCCACAATGAGATACTGTATTTGATGGCATTTAGGTTAGAGATATACCGATACCAAAATTTTGGCTGATTCCGATACCGATACCGATACCACCTAATTGGGCCGATAACGATACTACTACCGATACCAGTACTACTACTTGTAGTGATTACTGCACTGGACACCAGGACGAGTTGGTGGATGGTGAGCGTTATCAGATGGGAGGCTTTGTTTTGGGGGATGCTGTAAGTCCTTCTGAGAACGTTTGTGAAATAGGAGCAATTCTAGAAGCTTTTTGAAGCCATTTGCAAAGGTAAATTACTCAGTAATTGGAATGAATATCTTAGTCTTCTGATTCTTGTCAGTTATTTTAAATTCTTACTTCTTACTCCTTTAGCGACAATTTGGTCTTGTGCATTTTCATTATTAATTTTATTGACGATATTTTGGCGATCAAAAATATTTTTAAAATTATTAAAATTGTAAAACAGACACAAAATATTAGCAAAAGAAACTCATTATGTTGTGTATGTTTCTCTTTAATTAAATCTGATTATTATCTGATATTAATTCATTAAACATTAGTAGACCATTTCAGAAAAATGAGCTTTAAATTAAATCTTTTCAATTAAATAGGAAAAAGTTAAGTTTATTCTAAATTTCTAGTGTATTGCTATGATCTTAAATAATTAATATGCAACAAATTATACACAATGCACATGATTACAAAACAAAATCGTTACTTTCTTAGTTATGGAATTTCTACATCCTTAGGTTAACACAAGTAACTCAAATATTAAACTTGCATTAAAATTAATATACATATATAATTCGAGCTTCCACCTATTCCAGTATGATATCTTGGAAAAGGCTAGCAATAGCACTGTTAATTATAAATCAAATAAGAATATGCTGTTATTTACAATAATGCAAAATGCCTAACTATATATATATATATATATATATATATATATATATATATATATATATATATATATATATATATATATATATATATATATATATATAAAATCATTTTGTTGGATTCTCAATATCTGAAGTTTGACATTCTTAGATTATAGTTAAAAAACATAAGCTTTTCACCTGTGTGAACTTTGTGTGGGTGGAGGAGCAGCGTCTGACTGAGAGACAGTGAGTCGTGAAAATGCGTGGTGACTCATGACCGACCGTGTGACAGGATGCCGGAGTTCAGCCTATACGCGTTTCATACACGTCCAATTTAGAGGCTGTGGCTTATTACCACAGAAAACAGTATTCTATGACATACGGTAATCACCACGGGAACTTAATACGCCGTACTATATTAATTTGGTATCATTAATATCTTATATCGAATATATCAGTAAGTAGGAAATTCCTTTTTGGTATCGGAGGTATCAGCATAAAATAAGCTGATACCGATACCGATACCGATACCCAAAAAATGGGCCGATACCGCCGATTCTGATACCGATACCGATGCGGTACATCTCTAATTTAGGTTGCATCTTTTTTTCAGTACTTTTATCTACCCTAACTTCATGCATCATTATTTTATTGCTGGTATTATTATGATTACCAGTATTCTATTGGCTCTGTAAGGAGACTGGCAAGTGAGTGAGCTTTTTTACTTTATATTTTTCTTGCCCTTGACCAATCCTCTTCTGTTACATAAAAAGAAAAAAAGATCACTTTAAAAACAAATTATCAGAAAATAGAAAATAATCTAACCTGTGAGGCTGTGATGCATGTTTATAAATATCAGCTGACTGCCACTCTGACTCAATGCCATATAACAGTGAAAAGTAACACCATGTTCATAATCATAACACAACACATCAACACCATCACCGTTATAGCAGCAGGTGGTAAAAGATTGAGGTATACAATCTCTCATAATTTACAAGTGGTAGATTATGCCAAGAAACTTGGCAATAGAGCAGCAGCAAGAGCTTTAAGGTCACCACCTCTGAAAAATATGCTAAGTGTCTAGCAACAACAAGAAGCATTTTATTCATATTGTAATTATACTTGCTCTTATTATGTTGTTATTATGATTCTTGATAAAAAAAAAGTTAATATAGTATAAAGAGAGGACCTCTGTATCACAGTAACATAATGTGCCACCAAAGACTAATACATGGAGCTTTGATGTACCAAAGAAATGCCAAAGGAAGTACTAAATTGCCTGGACAGTATGTTAAGGAAGGACAGAAGAGTGCTACTTGTGAGAGATCTAAACTGCAAACATGTAAATTGGGGAGAAATGGATGCAAACAGTCATGCTGGATGTTGGGGGGAGGAAGTGGTACAACTGGCAATGGTAAAGACATTGGACCAATGGTTGAAGCACCGTACAAGATATAGAAGGGAAGAAGAACCATCAATGCTGGATTTGGTATTCACAAATTAAAACTGGAGTCTTGTCCAAACATCAAACTTTACTGAGTTAATTAATGGAAATAGGATATATGAAACACAAGATGAAATGAGTGAACTTATGAATGAGAGCATCAAATCAGTATTTAATGAGGAGGGAGAGTTCATAGAGCCAAACAAGACAAAATGTATATTATGTATGAGAGAGATGATAAAAAATATTCTTTTCTTGTTTTATTAGCAACATGGTGGCACGTGCTGTGTTGGTGACGGGCAGCAATCGAGGCCTGGGCTTGGAAATGGTGAGGCAACTGGCTCGACACGTCACACCTCCAGATGTCATCATTGCCACCTGTAGGAATCCTGAAGCTGCTCAGGTAACTAATGTGAAAATATTAACACACACACACACACACACACACAAAAAAAAAAAAATTTGTACCAATAAGACAACATAGAGAAGTTGGAAAGCAGGACTGGTTTAACGATAGATGTGAAAAGGCTAGAACAAGAAAAGAGGATGCATGGAAGAGGTGGAGAAGGAAAAGACGGATTAAGCAGTGGGAAAGTTACAAAAGAGCAAGAAATGAATATGTGTTGATTAGAAGAGAAGAAAGAAAGAAACAAGAAAAGGATATAATTGATAAATGTAAAGACCAACCAAGGCTTTTTACAGACATGTGAACAACAACATCAAAAATAGAAAGTATTGAAAGTTTAGAAGTAAATGGAGTATGCAGTGAAGATCCCAGGAAATGGCAGAGGCTATGAATGGATGCTTTCGGAAGGTATTCACAAAGGAGACTGCTTTTGACAAACCACTGGTAATGGAACAGAAAGGGATTATGAAGGAGTTTCAAGTAACTGTGGAGGAGATCAAGAATATGATGGGGAGTTTAGAAGTGAGAAAAGCTGTGGGACCTGATGGGGTATCAGGATGGATTTTAAGAGAATGCAGGAGCAACTGGCAGAAAAAGTTTGTGAAGTAATTGATGCCTCATTAAGGGAAGGTGTAGTGCCCCAAGACTGGAAAAGAGCTAACATTGTCCCAATCTATAAATCAGGTAACAAGAGAGACCCATTGAACTATAGACCAGTGTCACTTACAAGTGTGGTAGCTAAGATGTGTGAGAGGGTGGTGAAGAATAGATGGACAGACTTCTTGGAGAAAAATGACATACTTTGTGAGTGTCAATTTGGTTTTAGAAAAGGGCGTTCATGCACGACAAACCTGATATGTTACTATTCGAGGGTGATAGATGTAATACAGGAAAGAGATGGTTGGGCTGATGGAATATATCTGGATTTAAAAAGGCCTTTGATAAGGTACCACACCAGAGACTGATCTGGAAACTTGAAATGGTAGGAGGAGTGCATGGCAGTTTACTAAAATGGATGGAAGACTTTTGGTAGGAAGAGAAATGAGAACAATAATTAAGGACAGACCATCAGAATGGGGCTTGGTGGAGAGTGGAGTTCCACAGGGATCAGTGTTGGCACCAGTAATGTTCGCGGTCTACATAAATGACATGGTGGATGGGGTGTCCAGTTATGTGAGCCTATTTGCAGGCGATGCAAAATTGTTAAGAAAAGTGAGATGTGACAAAGATTGCGAACTACTCCAGGAAGACTTGGACAGAATATGGAAATGGAGCTGTACATGGCAAATGGAGTTCAACACGACAAAATGCAAGAAAATAGAGTTTGGCAAGAGTGAAAGAAGAATCAGGAGTATGTACAAGATAGGAAATGAAGACATAAAACCAGTCATGAAGAAAAAGACCTTGGGGTGACAATTACCAATGACCTATCGCCAGAGAGACATATAAACAAAATAATTGGAGAAGTATTGAACTTATTGAGGAACATAAGAGTGGCGTTCGTATATTTAGATGAAGAAATGATGAAGAAAATAATTACTGCAATGATAAGACCGAGGCTTGAATATGCAACAATACAGTGGGCTCGAACTTAAAGAAACACATAAGGAAACTAGAGAAAGTACAGAGGGCTGCAACAAAAATGGTGCCTGACTTAAGAGATTTGACTTATGAAGACAGACTGAAAAGAATGCAACTTCCGACCCTGGAAAACAGAAGAAAGGGAGACCTGATAGCAATATACAGAGTGATGATTGGCATGGAAAAAATGGATAGGGAAGATCTGTGTATGTGGAATGAAAGAATGTCGAGAGGGCATGGGAAAAAACTAAAATGGCCACTTATAGGAGAGATGTGAAAAATATAGCTTCCCTCATAGAAGGGTGGAAGCATGGAATAGTTTAGACGTGGAAGTGGTCAGCAAGGAATATTCATGATTTTAAGAAAAAGCTGGACATTAATAGATATGGAGACGGGACAACACGAGCATAGCTCTTTTCCCGTATGTTACAATTAGGTAAATACAATTAGGTAAATACACACACACACACACACACACACATGTGAAGAAAATTCTGGAGTTAGAAGGTAAAATTGAAAAACTGTTTGAAAAGTATGAGGGCCTGGAAACGAGTTATGACAATGTAAAGAGACTGTGCCGATATGAAGAAGGAAAATGCAGCACTGAAAGAGGAAGTTAAGCTAATTAAAGTGAATTGCGAAAAATGTGGAGAATCTCTAGGAAAAGTGATGGAGAAGCAGGCTGAATGGAAAAAAAGTCAGGAAGTGGAAAGAAAGGAGGTAAATTACAAAGTTGCAAGTCTGGAAAAGGAAATCAAAGAGTCAGGGGAGAAAACTTTGGGCCTTGCTGAAATTATAGATCAACAGATCATAGAAGAGAAGATAGCTGAGAAAGTGGTGAAGGTTATTAAGTCAAATGAGACATTGGTGAGGAAACTGTAGACAAAAGAGATGTGTGGTGATATTTGGTGTGGAGGAGGATAAGACACCGAGTAAAATGGAGAGAGAAAAACATAAAAAAGGTGATAAATAATATCATTAATGTGGTGCAGGAGGAGGGAAAAGACCTAGTACAAGAAATAGAGGACTTCCATAGAATTGGAAAGTTCACAAGAGAAGGTATGAGGCCAATAAGAATCAAACTTAAGTCACAAAAGGATGTAGATGAATTGGTGGAGAAGTCATGGAGGCTAGCCCAGCAGGAAACAACAAGGAAGATTTGGTTGAGAAGAGATCTCGGTGAAAAGGAAGAGAAATGTTAAATGAGTTGAGAAAGGAGGCTTTGAAAAAAATGAAGAGAGGACAGAAGAGGAGAAGAAAGAGTTTTCTGGAGAATCTTGGATATGAGACTGAGGAAGTGGTTCATAACCCAGAAAAGTACAGCAAGAAAGGACTAAAGAAACTTACATATGAGCGAAATGTAATGTATTCCAACATAAATGGAGTGATATCGGGGATTTTAGAACTCAACGATTACTTGAGGACAAGAACCCAGATATTGTGGGTCTTACTGAAACAAAACTGAGAGAGGAGAAGACCTGATGATGGTTGGAGAAGGGAAATATAATGTTTGGAAAAGAAATAGAGTAGGTAAGATGGGAGGAGGAGTGATGTTGCTGGTTAAAAAAGATATAAAGGTGGATCAAGTGAAAAAAGGTATGGGAAAGGCAGAAGTGCTAAAGATCAGAGCAGAAACTAATGAAGGAAAAAGAGGCACTACATAGTGGTGTACGTACCACCTAAGACAAATGCATGGTCAGTACAGGAATATGAAGAAATGATAAGTGATACAGGAACATGTCTGGAAGAAATGTTGGGTGGCTGTGAACGAACTATAATGATGGGAGATTTTAATTGTAAAGAGGTGTGTTGGGAGGACTGGTCAATGGAAGGATCAGAGACAACATGGGAAATACACTATTGACACTGGCAATGGAAAATGTGTTAACTCAGTGGGTCAAAGAAGATACTAGGTTTGGAGGAGAGGAGCATCGTCAAGACTGGACTTGGTCTTTAGTACAGAGCCAATGGTCATTGAGGAGATGAGGGTGGAGTGCCCTTTAGCAAAGAGTGATCATGCAGTTTTGGAGTTCAAGGTGATAGATGAAGAGAAATCTAGAAGAAATGAAGAATATAAAGTGGGAAGATGGAATTATGCCAAGACAGATTTTGGAAACCTAAAGAAATTCTTTCAAGAGACAAATTGGATGAAATTCAAGAGTGCTAAGGAGCAAATGAAAAGTGGAAGGAATTTATAAAAATATACAAAGAAGGTGAGAAAAATTTGTACCAATAAGACAACATAGAGAAGTTGGAAAGCAGGACTGGTTTAACGATAGATGTGAAAAGGCTAGAACAAGAAAAGAGGATGCATGGAAGAGGTGGAGAAGGAAAAGACGGATTAAGCAGTGGGAAAGTTACAAAAGAGCAAGAAATGAATATGTGTTGATTAGAAGAGAAGAAAGAAAGAAACAAGAAAAGGATATAATTGATAAATGTAAAGACCAACCAAGGCTTTTTACAGACATGTGAACAACAACATCAAAAATAGAGAAAGTATTGAAAGTTTAGAAGTAAATGGAGTATGCAGTGAAGATCCCAGGAAATGGCAGAGGCTATGAATGGATGCTTTCGGAAGGTATTCACAAAGGAGACTGCTTTTGACAAACCACTGGTAATGGAACAGAAAGGGATTATGAAGGAGTTTCAAGTAACTGTGGAGGAGATCAAGAACATGATGGGGAGTTTAGAAGTGAGAAAAGCTGTGGGACCTGATGGGGTATCAGGATGGATTTTAAGAGAATGCAGGAGCAACTGGCAGAAAAAGTTTGTGAAGTAATTGATGCCTCATTAAGGGAAGGTGTAGTGCCCCAAGACTGGAAAAGAGCTAACATTGTCCCAATCTATAAATCAGGTAACAAGAGAGACCCATTGAACTATAGACCAGTGTCACTTACAAGTGTGGTAGCTAAGATGTGTGAGAGGGTGGTGAAGAATAGATGGACAGACTTCTTGGAGAAAAATGACATACTTTGTGAGTGTCAATTTGGTTTTAGAAAAGGGCGTTCATGCACGACAAACCTGATATGTTACTATTCGAGGGTGATAGATGTAATACAGGAAAGAGATGGTTGGGCTGATGGAATATATCTGGATTTAAAAAAGGCCTTTGATAAGGTACCACACCAGAGACTGATCTGGAAACTTGAAATGGTAGGAGGAGTGCATGGCAGTTTACTAAAATGGATGGAAGACTTTTGGTAGGAAGAGAAATGAGAACAATAATTAAGGACAGACCATCAGAATGGGGATTGGTGGAGAGTGGAGTTCCACAGGGATCAGTGTTGGCACCAGTAATGTTCGCAGTCTACATAAATGACATGGTGGATGGGGTGTCCAGTTATGTGAGCCTATTTGCAGGCGATGCAAAATTGTTAAGAAAAGTGAGATGTGACAAAGATTGCGAACTACTCCAGGAAGACTTGGACAGAATATGGAAATGGAGCTGTACATGGCAAATGGAGTTCAACACGACAAAATGCAAGAAAATAGAGTTTGGCAAGAGTGAAAGAAGAATCAGGAGTATGTACAAGATAGGAAATGAAGACATAAAACCAGTCATGAAGAAAAAGACCTTGGGGTGACAATTACCAATGACCTATCGCCAGAGAGACATATAAACAAAATAATTGGAGAAGTATTGAACTTATTGAGGAACATAAGAGTGGCGTTCGTATATTTAGATGAAGAAATGATGAAGAAAATAATTACTGCAATGATAAGACCGAGGCTTGAATATGCAACAATACAGTGGGCTCGAACTTAAAGAAACACATAAGGAAACTAGAGAAAGTACAGAGGGCTGCAACAAAATGGTGCCTGACTTAAGAGATTTGACTTATGAAGACAGACTGAAAAGAATGCAACTTCCAACCCTGGAAAACAGAAGAAAGGGAGACCTGATAGCAATATACAGAGTGATGATTGGCATGGAAAAATGGATAGGGAAGATCTGTGTATGTGGAATGGAAGAATGTCGAGAGGGCATGGGAAAAAACTAAAATGGCCACTTATAGGAGAGATGTGAAAAAATATAGCTTCCCTCATAGAAGGGTGGAAGCATGGAATAGTTTAGACGTGGAAGTGGTCAACGCAAGGAATATTCATGATTTTAAGAAAAAGCTGGACATTAATAGATATGGAGACGGGACAACACGAGCATAGCTCTTTTCCCGTATGTTACAATTAGGTAAATACAATTAGGTAAATACACACACACACACACACACACACACACACACACACACACACACACACACACACACACACACACACTTAGTGATCATGTTTGTACATTAGAAATACAACTCCTTTAGAACATATGAACATGGATTAAAACTGTTAACTCCTCTCTACTGGGTTGATGAGAAAAAAAAAAAAAAAAATGGTTTAGTGTTACTCGTAGTATGAACAAGCTTAAGAGAATAAAACATTAAGCATGGAATTTATGGATAAAAAACAACAAAGAAGCAAAAAACAATGAACAATAACCTAGTAAGAAAGTGATATGTGAAATGAGAAAAGAACAGAAAACTTGAAACTTGAGCACAATGTAATATTCAAATGAAAAGATAATCTGAACTGTTTTTTAAATCATGGATTCCCAAGCTTTTCTCCATGATACTGTTTAGTTTTTTAAACTATTCAGTGTGACCACAAGTCAGTGTTTAAATATGTACACTTTATTGAACCTTGGTTACTGGACACCTCCCTTTTTGAACAAATTGGTTTTCAAACAAAATTTTTTAATTCATAATTGCTTTGGTTACCATACAGTAATTTGGTTTTAGAACAAAGTTACTTGTTTCAAATATGACAAGACAAAGCAAAACTTAACATGCCATTTATTACTAATTTCTACTTTCTAAAAATATTTTCATTAGTTTTATATATTTTGAAAAGACACAATGTAAGACATACATTCAATCTATGAAATATGTAAGTTAAAATGTGAATTGTTTAAGTGTTGGCTCCCTGCTTGATGAGGCAGCCTTCCTATCCATATTTTCAGCAAAGTGACAAGTCAACTCATGGGTTTTTAGTATACAAATGACAGTTGTGATGAGGGAATTAAGCCATGCTTTCCTTAACCTAACTCCATGACTGCCTCCCTATCCCCACTCCTTTCTTTCTACATTTCTCATACCCTATAAAGCATTCCTCATTAGCTCTTGAATAATTTAGAGACCAAAAGCACAACAATAAACTCACCCTCAGCTCCTCACCTGATGTGATCTGCTGATTGAATCAGAGGTGTGTTAACCCCTCTAGAATTTCTTTTAGATTGCTATACATCTGCTTTTAATTCATGTCTGATATATAATAATCCTTTCTTGCTTCAGACTCAAATGTCTTCTTTGCATCATAAATCATTCCCATTTACAGTGTTCTTTTACTCTCTTCCCAACACCTGGTCCATATGTGTCTTTCTCCAGGCTTACTTCTTCCATTTTTCAACATATCCAGAACATTGTATTATGTTTTGCCTTTTGGTTAAAATTGTTCTTAAAATATGTTCATTTTTACATATTAATTTTTCACCATATACATAGGGTTTTATATTTCTCAGGCACCAAAGTTTCATTATATTATATCTTTTTTTTTTTCTTCTCATGATCTAGGTCCATAAAATGGAACTGGTACCACACTGTAATTAAATGGTAATAAATTTTTCAAATATGAAAATATCTCATGCTCATTTTTTTTTCAGGAGCTTCAGCAACTCTCTAAGAGCCACAAAGAAGTTAATCTATTGAAGCTTGGTAAGTGTCATTTGATAAAAATGTATTAACTAGTTGGCATGCACCAACACTCTAAAAAGTACCATTATGGCCCTACACTAGAGGAAGTGCATGCATTCTGTTGTTGAGATGTGTTGATACTCATATTAAAAGCTTTGTACACTATCCACCAACACCATCCCTCTCTTGAGAATGTTGTTGTTGTTGTTGTTGTTGGTGGTGGTGGTGGTGTTAGGGCTGAAAAGATCTTTAGATCCTTATGACCCCTGGGGTAGTTCTATGTGGGTATCACAGACGTGGTAGCTGGCCGGTCTTCCTCAAGAAGGCACAGGTAAGGCGAAGGATAGCAGGTTGCTGGGAGGGGTGGATGCCTTAGGCCACCAGGAGGGTGGGCAAATCGAGTGTTGTGATGCCCAGAGTGGAGAGCTGGGAGCATAGTGCACTGTGGTGGGAATGGAAGAGTGGGCAGTGGAGCAGGAAATGTTCAATGGTCCCAGGGGTAGTCCTACATCAGGGAAAGATGGTTGGTGTTGCAGTCGAATGGTCCCACTTTGGCATAGCTGTAGGTGTCTGCATCCCGGTCAGCCCTTCTGCAGATTACCTCCCAGTCCCCCAGATGGAAGTGAGGCCCCTAGAGGCAATGTTGTTCTCTTACAAGGTCACAACGAGTGCTGAGCCGTTTTTTTCCTCAAGGAGGTACTTACCCAGGTCGGAGGCATAGAGGGCCTGGGAAATGCATGAGTTGGTAAACACCCTCGCCCCGGTGGTGGCACAGAGCAGGAAGGAAGCCTGTACCTTCTCTGGTTGATGGTGGTCGTTCTGGCTGGTGCGAGGCATTTTGTGGGATGCCCTGGGTGGAGAGGGAAGCACTCACTTGGTGGCAGTGGTGAGGAAGATTGGAGATGGAGAGATGGTGGTGTCCATTTGATCGTCATCATCAGTGATGGTAGCGGTGTGAAAGCACAGGAACTCTGTCTCCTTTCTTGAGAATCTTTGATTTAGTGTGGCTGCATGATGATGTGTCAACTCTGAGAGCGAGCAGACTGTAGCTCGTGAACTGGCAGTTACAGTAACATAATTCCAGTGAACCAAGAATGCCACCCTGCATTTCATAGAAATTCTGAAGGAATATTCTTGCTTATGGAATGTAAAAAAATAGAAAAAACAACGAATTCAAAGTGAAAAACATCAGAAATAAAAGTTTTGAAATAATTTTTAAAAATTTTGTTCACAGTAGCGCACATCCTCCCTCCATCTAAGCTGAGTGGTGACTGATGCCATGTACGTGTTACTGCATTAGTGTATTTTTTTATTTATTTATTTTTTTATGCAAGAGAGGAAGCTGGCCAAGACACAAATCTGTACTACAGCCTACACAAGAAATTGAATCCCTTTGTGTGATATTAATTTCTGTTGACATCACTGCCAGGAGAAAAGAGCACATTAGGCACAGGTTTCCTACTGCTAAACAAAGATGTAGTATTGTTGTTTGAGCTTTCCTCTTTTATTGGTATGGCTGTAGCTTCAGACCCTACTGTGGAGTTGGCTCCACTCAGGTTTAAGACTTAGATATATTTTGTACCTGATAACTTGCTCACCATCATGGGAATTGTAGTTCATCTATTCTCTTGGACAGTCATGCTTGGGACTTATTAAATGGTTAATTTATGATATTGGTTCACAAACAGTCATTATGATTCTGTCTCCACCAACTAGAATTAGTTTGTGATGCTTCCCTGACTAGTTGGGGTGCAGTAGTGGGGGATACCAAGACTGGGGTTCGCTGGGCTCATGAAGAACTAGATCATATTAATTGTTTGGAATTAAAGTCTTCCTAATGAGCATACAATCTTTGCTAGGATAACAGGGGATCTCATATCCATCTCTGTTGTAATAGTGTTACTGGAGGAGGTAGAAGACACCTGTGGAAATGATAATTACTCCCAGCGAGGTCTAATAGCACTGGTTCAGGGAGTGGTGTGAACTTACCATTAGAGCCAGCTGTGACCTTTGTGTCACAAGAAGCAAGGGAGCAGTCACAGTCTACCCTCAAAAAACAAATTTCTTTCTTCACACCAAACTAGATGCATCTAACTACTCATACATCATTCTTTATGCAAAAAAAAAGATAAATAAATAAAATAAATAAAATTTACCATCCTTGGAGTTCCCTTATAATTATTATCTATTTAACTTGTTTCCCCAGTGGGATTTTTTATCACAGTTTTTTGTTGCCCTTGGCCAGTCTTACATGAAGAAAAAGGCCTGGTTTGATTGGTGTGGCAATACAAAATGTAAGCTGTTGCCAGACACGTCAGAGTTTTTCTGTAGGTGGTGGCCTTAAAGCCCTTGCTGCTGCTCTGTTGCCATGCTCCTTGACATAACATACAACTTGTAGTTTGTGTAGCTGGATCTTTTTCGTCCTTCTGCTGTGAAGGTGAGGGTGTTGATGCGTTTTGTTATGATTGGATCGGATTGGATAGCGGCGGATAGCCTTTGCAATGTTCCTCTTCTTGTTGTTTATGTCTTTTGTTGTTGGTGATTTATTTATTTTTCCTGTTTTTCATAAGCAACTTTTATCTATTTTCTTCTTTTCTTTCCCTATCAATTTTGTGATCATGAAGTGGCTGTTACTTGTCACCGTCAGATGGCATTGAGTCAGGGTTCCAACTGATCAGCTGCATCACGGCCTCACATGTTAGATTGCTTTCATTTTTATGAAAATTAGTTTTTAAAGTAATAATCCTGGTAAGAATAACAATATCAGCAATAAAATAATGATGCATGCAGTTAGGGTGGGTAGAAGTACTAATTGTAAACTAGGTTAGTGAGCATCAGGGAGAAGATAAGCCTATGCAAGGCAATTTTTAGAGCCAAAATTTTGGGAAAAAGGTGCGTCCTATATGCCGCCAAATGTGGTAAGTGTTTTAACTCTAATGGTGAGATGTCTCTAGCTTTTGTTATTTTTGTTGATAAAAACTACAGAAGATGCTGTAGTATTTATGTACCAGCCTGATGTTCATACATCTATTGTTTCAAATCATCAATTTCTATATCTTTTTGATACAGGTTCAGTTCCTGGGTTTCTTCACTCTTATATGCCATTTCAACTAATTTTAAACTGTGATCCTATTGGAAAATTCCTTGCCTTACTTCTTGGTGATAAGAATACCTCAGCCTTCTTCACCTGTGTCTCTGAATATGGCAACTCTTTTGGGAGTTCGCTGTGGCTCACAAATGCCATACAAAACTTTACCATCTGGGAATCCAATCTGTAACCCAGCTTAGTGGATTTGTTGTTTACATCACAGCTATCCCTCTATTTAAGCCAACTATTAGTAGCATATGCACTACTGCTTCCTTACCCTAGGTAGTGTAGTGTCTAAATGGGTTTAAGTACTTAGGGTTATGGAGGCACAGGGATGTTAGTTAGTGTTACTGAGCACAGGTTGTGGGGACACCAGAGACTGAGGATGGAGAAAGACAGGCCAGGTTCTGCAGATTTTCATATATACTTAGTCTTTCACTTGTACAAACAGTATGTAATATAGTGAGGGTTTTACCCATATCACAACAGCTATAAACTCACACTGTCTCCTCTCATTCACAGCCCTGTCATCTCACCATCACTCACTAACCATCACTCATTTGCAGTCACCTTCTCACATCAATCTCCCTTGGGTCAAAGTGCCGCCTCGTGTAGGGGACTGTCACACAAACTTAGCTAATCCCTTGCTAACTCAAAGTATATGAAGGTACACTTCAGGTGAAGTCTTGAATTATCTTAAGTGTAAAGATGAACATGCATTGCAGAATTATCTATCTTATATATGTAATGTATTAGCACCATTAATATGTGTCAATCTCCTACTTCGTTATCAAGACTATCACTTGTCAAACCTAACCTTATTTGAGGTGTTTGCAAACATGCTTGAACAGTGAAATATATCTGATCCCTTACAGGTCTCAAGCATTAACATTGGCTTATCAGTAACCTCTTGTGATGTGGGTGACTGCCCTGTCCTCTCCTACATGTTTACTTGGAAGTAACACAAAGTTTTTTTGAGTTGTGGCAAAATTACAGAACAATCCTTATAGTACTGAGTTGGACCATTGTAATACAATCCATGCAGTAAAAATGGCTTGCAGTGTAATTATTGAGGTCCCAAAAGGCTCTACTTACTTAATAATGCTATTATTGCTTGACTTAATCTTTGGTATGCACTGGTGAGCAATATGAAAAACAAGGTTGTACATGTAGACAGGCTATTACAGTACTAAGTATTGGGAAGATATACCTGGGACCAGGTCAGAGGCTTTGACCAGTGGAAGAATGGAAATGGATACGGTCTTTGGTGAATGAAATGTGTCCTCTGGCAGAATTCTTCCTTGTAAGGATCTGGAAAGTAAAGTGAGAATAAGGGGAAAGGATAGAATTCTTTCTGGCAAGAGTCTGGAAATTATGATAAGAAAAAAGGGAAGAAGTAGTGTCTGGTTGGAAACCATAGTGACTGAGAACACATGTAAGAAGAGCAACATGTGTGATTGTGATGTTGAAGCAGTAGTAGTAATAAGTTTATTGGTCAAAGACAACTAGAAATGTTGATAGATGATAAAATAATGAGCAGATTACTATGTCTTACTTCTAGATAGTTAATTGTCAAATAGAGTATTTAATGGATATGTTACGGATGGATTTATTTAAGGGGCAGTGGGGGAAGTGATGGTAAACAAGGTAACATCTGAGTCTACTTAAAAGAGGAAGATCAGAGAGCAGCTAACTGCCTAACTTTTCACTGCTTCTGTCTACTTGGCAAACTCTACAGTCACCTGCATGTCTATTCATTGGTTTTCATCCTCTTTATTAGTATTTGCTACAATCTTAATTTTATTACAGCCAGAAAGAACAAGCACCTGGTATCTGGCATCAACATGTTAATATGAAGAAAAAAAAAAAGATATTAAACAATTTAATGTAAACATGCAACTTTTTAAGCTTTTGAACTTGAATCAAGGCACCAAAACACTAAAGCCATGTTATTCAGATGTAAAAGACCTAATAACTCTGTCTTGCAGTGCTGAAAGAAAGTTCAAAACAACCTTTAAAAAGCATTCCTATTACAAACACTGCAGTAGCTTTCTCATTCACTTCATTATTTTAGATTTCCTGTTAGACTCAGTCTGGATTTAGTAAAGATATTTATGATGACCTTGATATTGATTGTGTTTCAGATGTAGCAGATGAGGGAAGCTATGCTGCAATGGTGAGGAGTGTGAGTGAGATGGTGGGTGACCAGGGTCTCAACCTGCTCATCAACAATGCTGGTGTAGCTCCAAAGTCTACCCGCATCACTCAAGTGAAGTGGCAACAGATGGTGGATACGTTCCTTGTCAACTCTGTAGCACCAGTTATGCTTTCTAAGGTACTCATTGCTCATATGCTTAGAATGTAAAATATATTGATTGTGAGGTAAAAGGTATGCTCTACCTCTGGGTCACAATCTACCTGCTCATCTTTGTAGTATATCTGATTCTAGATAATGTTGCATATTTAAGGACATTTTTTATACATCACTTTGCAGTATCATATATTTTCATAATATGTAGAGTAACATTATAACATTGTATTCTTTGTAGCTTTAATGAAAGAAAACCATTTTAAGGTTGGAAAGTGTAATTGTTTCTGCATTGGCAAATATGTAATGATTCATAAGTGATTTTTTTTTCAACAATCTCAGCCGTCATTGTAAGGTTGATGAAAAGTATTTCTCTGACATTTATGATGAGTAGGCATAAGCATAGGAATTACAAACAGACTCAATTTTTTTTTTTTTTTTCTATGAAATCTGACATAAAACACTTTCAGAATATTACACTGATTATAAACAAAGCATGCAATCACAACTTGGCACTATGACATTGGGTTTCTACTACAAAATAAGATATTTACCTCTGTCACCTTCCTGCTTGTCTTTGAGTGGTGTCATTTAAGTTATGAGTGTTACCTGGAGGCGATACTGTACGGGGGCTGGATTCTCTAAGGAGTTACGAATCTCATAAGTGCTTAAGAAATGTATATGCTAAGAGCAATTTAGTGAAATCTATGAACTTACGTACCTCAGATGTTAGGAACTTTCTCAGTACCTATGAACATCTTTTCTCTACAACACAAACCCAGAGATGTAAACAATGATGAAGCCAGAGGTCATAAAACGTACTGTAGATTGAAATATGGAGCTACAGGTGACATTAACACATGACAGTGGCCAGTGGTGTAGTGAGAGATAAATTTGCATGGGGTGAAACTTGAAAATGCTGCCCCTGAAAATAATGAAAATGTGAGATTAGGTATAATTTACTTGTTTATTATGCATATATATATATATATATATATATATATATATATATATATATATATATATATATATATATATATATATTATACTTACATGAACTTTAAATCAATATTTTCATGCCTTTAATTTTGCAAAGTCTAAAGTGACAGTCTGAACATTAGTGTTCTCAGTAGCCTCACTTGTACCATCCCTGAGAAATGTGCCACCTGGGTCATTCGTCTCACTGGCCTCCCAGTCACTATGCTGGTGACAGTGGCCTGAGAATGGATGAAAGACTATACAGTCATATCTCAAGATATGAGTTTAATTTGTTCCGTGATGGAGTTCGTGTCTCAAATTGCCTGTATCTCAAAACAATTTTCCTCATTGAAATGCACTGAAATCCCATTAATTTGTTCCAGCCTCCCGAAAAGAGCACCCCAATTTTTTTTACATGTTTTTAGGTAAGAAAAAGATATGTATAAATAACAATTATTGAATGGAAACATGATAAAAAATAATGAAAGAAAAATAGATAGATAAGCCAGTTTTATTAAGTATGTTTATCTTGGAGGGATACATTCCATGGGACATTATCCTTCAGCATCTTACTCCCCCATCCTCACTTTTCAAGTATCTCTAGTTCTTTAGTAAATACCAAGTTCAATTGTGATGGCTCTTCATTTCCTCTATACCATGTGCTATCCTTCACCCATTGATTGAGTTAGGATATCGTCTACTGCTAGATTCAGTAATTTGTCCCCAAGATGTTTCTCCTCCCTCAGTTGTCAGGTCTTTCAAAAATATCTCTGCAATTAAAGTCACCCATCACTTATGTTTTTACTCTTTTCAATTAGTCTCTGTAAACATTTTCTGGTATCATTAAGCATGTTCTCCATATTCTTAATTTCCCCATGAGTTTGTTCTGGGTGGGACATAAACAATGGCAAAGTTCTTTTTTTCTTTCTCCTTGAGTTCTTACTTATGCTTTCAGCACTTCAGCACTCCCTTTCCCATAAGTTATTTCATCCACCTGCAGCTCTTTCTTTACAAGTAACATCACTCCTCCTCCCTTTTTTGTTTCTCTATTCTTCTTCCATATATTGTAACTATTTTTTCCCCAATATCCAATACTTCAAGTCCTCCATACAGTTTTGTCTCAGTTAATCCCATGATGTCAGGCTTGTTATATCTTAAATTATCATTCAAGTCTATTTTTCTTTTTGTCTTTAAAATATTATTTACATTTGTGTATGTGACTTTTACTACTCTTCCTCTTTTACAGTGATACTTATTTCCCTTTTGTTCTCCTTCCTTGTGTACCACTTCCTCAGTCTCATGTCTTTGACCTTCCAGTAGTAGGTCGTCCTCTCCTCTGCTGTTCTGTTTAAGTTTTTTCTTTGACTGTTTCCCATAGCTGCCTGAGTTTAGCTCTTTCCTCATCATTTAAATTGTGTCTTAACGATACATTTTTATACTTTTCTTTCCTTCCCAGCCTCCATGATCCTGCCAATATTTCCTCAGCGCCTGCTTGTGATCTTCTTCTAATCTTTAACGGATTTGTTTTTCTCTCCTCGTATTTCCCTACTCTATGATTTCTTCAGTTTCTTCACTCAATCTCTTGCCATCCTCTTCATCATCCTTACCTCCATCACTACTTTTTCTGTCTGCTTTGTCTCAGTATTCTTCTCTTTTTGTGTCTAATTGGCATAACTTTTTCCTTTAATCCAAAGATGACAACGCTTTTTTCTTTTCCACAGTATCCCGAACCAAATTTTCCTTTTGCTTAATTACCTTTACTATCACTTTGGCAACCTCCTGTTCCCTTTTCTTGGCTGATTCTTCTATAATACTTTTAAAAATTAACTTCCTGTTGATCCTGGTCCATCTTCTAATGATTTTGCTTTTCACTTATTTTCCACACTTGATCTTCATTTTCTTCCATTTTCTTTTCACTTGCACAAACTTTGTTCTTCAGGTCATCATAGTTTTTCTTTAGCACTTCTGTGTTTGCCTTCATGATCTCATTCTCCTTTATGTTTTTTAGGCTAGCCACTAGTTCTTTTACTTGATCCTCCAGGTGTATGACCCTCTTCCTCAATAGACTCTCTCTGGTGTTTCAGTCATCAAACCTGTCTTCCAGTCTGAAGCCTGAGAAATAATATTTAGGAAATTCAAATCTACCACTAGTTGTAAATAAAAACTCCTCGCTTTCATCCATTTTCTATCTCACTTTGTTTCTTGCTTCTTTTTCCATGTTACTAACATTTTAACCCTGCCACCTAGATGGGACACCACTAAAACATAGCTCTTACTTTTAGTTAACAATCTAAGTAAAAGATATTCTTGGTGGCTTGAAATAATATCAGAGCGTGGTGTGGACGTCTGTCTCGTATGATCTTGATTTTGTGTGTGTGTGTGTGTGTGTGTACACAATTTACCTAGTTGTATTGTACAGGGTTCAAGCAGGGCTTATAGTGTTCTGTCTCCATATCTCCACTTATCTAATTTTTCTTTAAGGCTATATATATTTTATGTGCTGTAACAACTTCATTCAATGCATTCCACTTTTTCAAGGTTTTTCCACCATTCTATGTGGAAAACTGTATTTTCCAATATCTTTCACACACTGCCTCATCCTGCTTTTCTTTACATGACCTCTTGTCCTTCCATCTTCTTCTGCCAACAGCACTAGGTCTTCCTTGTCTATCTTTTCAATGCCATTGACTATCTTGTACATTGTAATTAGATGTTCTTGTTCTCTCTATTTTGTAAGGTTGGTAGTTCCATTTCCTTTAGCTGCTCTTCATTAGTTCCAGCACTATCTGTGTAGCAGTCTTCTGTATCCATTCTAATCTTCATATATCTTTTATAGAACTCAGAGACCACACCATAGCTTCATATTCCAGCTTTGGACGTATCATGCTTGTGATGATTTTTTCATCATATCTTTATCCATAGATTGAAATGCCACTCTTATAATAGTCATCATTTTATATGATACACCAAATATCTTGCTTATATGCTTTTCAGGGTTCAGATTTTCCTGTATAAGCGCTCCCAGATCTTTTCCTGTTTAGTCTTCAAAAGAAGACTGGTATGGGACATACCAGTCTTCTTTACTCTTTCTTAGTTCCATTATGTGACATTTCTTGGCATTGAACTCCAATTTCCACTTCTTACTCCACTCATAGATCTTGTTTATATCATCTTGGAAGAGCAAACAGTCCTCCTGGGTTTTGATAACTCTTAGTAGCTTTGCATCATCAACAAATAGATTAATGTAACTGTTTATCCCATTGTGAATGTCATTTACATAAATCTGAAACATAATGGGGGTTAACACTGATCCTTGTGGCACTCTGCTTGTTATTTTACCCCAAGATGAGTATATATCTCTGATCATGGTTCTTTTCTTCAAATATACCCTTGTCCATTCTAACAAAGTTCCTCGCAGTCCTCCTATGTTCTCTAGTTTCCATAGTAGTCTTCCATGAGAGACTTTATCAAAAGCCTTTTTTATGTCCAGGTATTCTGTGTCCACTCATCTATCTCAGTTATCCAGTCCTTCTATTACCCTTGAGTAGAAGCTTAATAAATTTGACACACATAACTGTCCTGTCCTGAACCCAAATTGTCTGTTTGTTATGACTTGTTCTTCTTCCGGATTTTCAACCCATTTTTCCTTGATGATTATTTCACATAACTTTCCCATAATGCTTGTAAGTGACACCAGTTTAATTTAATGGCTCAGTTGCCTTTCCTCCTTTAAATATCGGTATTATGTTGGCTCTTTTCCATTCTAGTGGAACTTTCCCTTCATTTAGTAAACTTGTAATTATATCGCATATATATTCTTTTACCACCCAACCTGAGACGCCATCTGACCACATTGCTTTTCTGACATCCAAATTATCCAGTAATCCTCTAATATCCACTCTGTGTACTGTGATTTCCTGTAATCCTTGGCTATAGTCCTATTTGGTTCTGTAAAATCATCTTCTACGGTGAACACTATTTTGAAGCTCTCATTCATTATTTCATACATTTCCTTTTCTGATTGGTATGTCCTCCCTTCTTTAATTATTTTTTTTATTGTTTCCTTGTTTTTCATTTTGCATTTATAAATTTGTAGAAAAGCTTGGGTTCATCTTTGCTATTACTCACCACATCTTTCTCAGAGTTTCTTTCTTCCTCTCTCTTTACTCTAATATATTCATTTCTTGCATCCTTATATTGCTGTCTGTTATTGTCATTTCTGTGCTTTATGAGTTTCTTCCAAGCTTTATTTTTTACCTTTTTCACGTCTGTGCATCTAACATTGTACCATGCGCAGTTTTTTTTAATATTAAAAGGTACATATTTTTTACTCCATTATATTTCTGTAAGAATATTTCATACTTTCCTTGTACATATTGTCCTTTCGCACATAATATTTCTCCATTCATTGTCAGCAAAAAAGTTCCTTAATTTTTCAAAATCCACTCTTGCATAATTTAATCTCTTTTTTGTAGTCCTCTGTGTAAGTTATCCCATTGTCCTCCTGTGTTTCCAGCTCTGATGTCACATAATCACTTCTTTCCATTGGACTGAGGTATTGTATGCTGGGAGGGGCTCTGGCTTCTTTGTGAATACTAGGTCAAGTAAGGATGGTTCTTCTCCCCTGTACCTTGTTGACTCCTCCACCCACTGGTCCATTGTATTTACCATAGTCAACTGTAACAATTCTTTGCTCCACTGTCAAGCATTGTTTATTACTTCCATCTCTCTCCAGTTTTTCTGTTTTTTTTTTTTACAGTTAAAGTCTCCAACTAAAAGTATTCTTCTATCTCTTCTCAACATATTATCTAAGCACTTAACTACCTCTCTTTGTTTATCTTTGTTCCTCAGTTCCCCATGTAATATTTGTCTTAGATGGCACATTTGTAACTATGATTTTTCTTTTTTTTTAATTCTTCTGTTTTGATTGTTACTCCCATTACTTTTACCTTGCCCTCACCATATTTTGAGAGAGAGTGTGTGTGTGTGTATTTACCTAGTTGTATTTACCTAGTTGTAGTTTTACAGGGCCTGGGCTTTATGCTCGTGTGGTCCCGTCTCCATATCTACACTTATCCAATTTTTCTTTAAAACTATGTACACTCTTTGCTGATACCACTTCCTCACTCAAACTGTTCCAAGTCTCAACACATCTTTGGAAACTAAATTTTTAACATCTCTCAGACATCGTCCCTTCCTTAGTTTCTTACTATGCGATCTTGTGCTTCTAAAGTCATATTCTTCTCTCAGGATCAGTTTCTCATTATCCACTTCATCCATTCCGTTAATCAATTTATAAACTTGTATCAGATCCCCTCTCTCTCTCTGCTCCAAGGTTGGTAGATCCATTGCCTTTAGTCTCTCCTCATATGCCATCCCTTTAAATTCTGGAACCATTCTTGTAGCCATTTTTGTAGTCTCTCTAATTTTCTTATGTGTTTCTTTTATGGGAGTCCACACAACTCCTGCATATTCCAATCTAGGTCTTATTTTAGTACTTATCAATTTCTTCATCATTTCCTTGTCCATATAGTGAAATGCTACTCCAATATTCCTTAGCAAATTATACGTCTCTCTGAAAATTCTATCAATATGGCTAATCGGTTGATTATTTTCTTCCATTGTCACTCCCAAGTCCTTTTCCTTTTTTACTTTTTCTAGTTCTACTCCATCTCCCATCTTATAGATTCCCACTGGTCGTCTTTCACTTTTTCCCATTTCCATGACATGGCTTTTGTCCACATTGAATTCCATCTCCCATTTTTTGCTCCATTTCCAGATCTTGTTTAAGTCTTCCTGTAGTATTTCACAATCCTCTTTTTGTTTAATGACTCTGCACAGTTTCGCATCGTCCGCAAACAGATTTATGTAGCTGTTCACTCCCTCTGGCATGTCATTTATATATACGAGAAAAAGTATTGGTGCCAATACTGCCCCTGTGGCACTCCGCTGTCTACTGTTCTCCACTTGACTTCATATCTTTAACTATCGTCCTTATTTCTCTCCCCCTTAAGTAATTCTTCATCCATCTCAATGTGCTTCCTTTTAAGTGTGTGTGTGTGTGTGTGTGTGTGTGTGTGTTTACCTAGTTGTAGTTTTACAGGGCTTGGGCTTTACGCTTGTGTGGCCCCGTCTCTATATCTACGCTTATCTAACTTTTCTTTAAAACTGTGCACACTTGTTGCTGACACCATTTCTTCACTCAAACTGTTCCACGTCTCAACACATCTTTGTGGGAAACTATATTTTTTAACATCTCTCAGACATCTTCCCTTCCTCAGTTTTTTACTATGCGATCTTGTGCTTTGAATGTCATATTCCTCTCTCAGGATCAGTTTCTCATTATCTACTTGATCCATTCTATTCATCAATTTATAAACTTGTATCAGATCCCCTCTCTCCCTTCTCTGTTCCAGGGTTGATAGATCCATAGCCTTTAGTCTCTCCTCATATGTCATCCCTTCAAGTTCTGGAACCATTCTTGTAGCAATTTTTTGTAGTCTCTCCAACTTCCTTATGTGTTTCTTTTTATGGGGGTCCACACAACTCCTGTATTTTCCAATCTGGGTCTTATTATAGTAGTTATCAATTTCTTCATCGTTTCTTTGTGTGTGTTTCACTGTTTGATCTGCTGCAGTCTTTGACGAGACAGCCAGACGTTACCCTACAGAGCGAGCTCAGAGCTCATTATTTCCGATCTTCGGATAGGCCTGAGACCAGGCACATACCACACACCGGGACAACAAGGTCACAACTCCTCGATTAACATCCCGTACCTACTCACTGCTAGGTGAACAGGGGCTACACGTGAAAGGAGACACACCCAAATACTGTATCTCCACCCGGCCAGGGAATCGAACCCCGGTCCTCTGGCTTGTGAAGCCAGCGCTCTAACCACTGAGCTACCGGGCCTGTGTGTGTGTGTGTGTATTTACCTAGTTGTATTTACCTAGTTGTAGTTTTACAGGGCCTGGGCTTTATGCTCGTGTGGCCCTGTCTCCATATCTACACTTATCCAATCTTACCTTAAAAGTGTGCACACTCGTTGCAGACACTACTTCTTCATCTAAACTGTTCCACGTCTCAATACATCTCTGGAAACTATATTTTTAATATCTCTCAGACATCTTCCTTTCTCAGCTTTTTACTATGCGATCTTGTGCTTGGATGTCATATTCTTCTCTCAGGATCAGTTTCTCATTATCCACTTGGTCCATTCCGTTGATCAATTTATAGACTTGTATCAGGTCTCCTCTCTCCTTCTTTGTTCCAAGGTTGGTAGATCCATAGCCTTTAGTCTCTCCTCATATGTCATCCCTTCAAGTTCTGGGACCATTCTTGTAGCCATTTTTTGTAGCCTCTCCAATTTCCTTATGTGTTTCTTTTTATGAGGGGTCCACACTACTCCTGCATATTCCAATCTGGGTCTTATTATAGTATTTATCAATTTCTTCATCATTTCTTTGTCCATGTAGTGAAATGCTACTCCAATATTCCTCAGCAAATTATATGTTTCTCTAAAATTCTATCAATATGGCTTACTGGTTGATTGTTTTCTTCCATCGTCACTCCTAAGTCCTTTTCCTTTTTACTTTCTCCAGTTCTACTCCATCTCCCATCTTATAGATTCCCACAGGTCGTCTTTCACTCTTTCCCATTTCCATGACATGGCTTTTGTTCACATTGAATTCCATTTCCACTTCTTACTCCATTCCCAGATCTTATTTAGGTCTTCTTGCAGTATTTCACAATCCTCCTTTTGCTTTATAACTCTGCACAGTTTCGTATCATCCATAAACAAATTTATGTAGCTGTTCACTCCTTCTGGCATGTCGTTAATATAAATGAGGAAAAGTATTGGTGCCAATACTGACCCCTGTGGCACTCCGCTTTCTACTGCTCTCCACTTGGACTTCATATCTTTAACTACTGTCCTTATTTCTCTCCCCCTCAAATAATTTTCTATCCATCTCAATGTGCTTCCTTTTAAGCCACCCTTCTCCTCTAACTTCCACAGTAATCTTGCGTGTGGCACTTTGTCAAATGCCTTTTTTAAATCCAAATAGATGCAGTCAACCCATCCTCTCTCTCTTGTACTCTATCAACTATTCTAGAATAGAAACTCAATAAATTAGTTACACAAGACCGTCCTTTTCTAAAACCAAATTGGCTATTTGATATTAATTTGTTGTCTTCAAGGAACTCGATCCATTGTTTCTTTATTATTCTTTCACACATCTTGCATATTACACTAGTTAGTGATACCGGTCTGTAATTTAAAGGTTCTTCTTTCCTTCTGCTCTTATATATGGGAACCACCTCAGCTCTTTTCCATTCTACTGGCACTGTTCCATTTTCTATTGAGCATTTTATGATGTTGTATATAGGACTTGCTAGTTCTTCCTACATTCTTTCAGTATTCTGCCTGAGACTTCATCTGGTCCCATTGCCTTCTCTTCATCCAGTTCCTTCATTAACTCTTTTATTTCAAGCTTGGTTACTTTAATCTCTTTCATATAGATTGTCTCTCTATTACCCTGTGGCCTCTCAAATTTGGATTCTTTAGTAAAGACCTCCTGGAATTTTTATTTAATAGTTCTGCCATACTTTTGGGTCTTCCACCATCCCGTTCTCTCCTTTTAACCTTTCTATTGTTTCTTTTGCCTAATTTTTCCATTTATGAATCTATAGAACAATTTTGGTTGCTCCTTACATTTTTCGACAATATCTTTTTCAAGTTCTTTTCCTCTTCCTTCCTCACCTTAACATATTCATTTCTCGCTGCCTTGAAGTTTTCCTTGTTTGTTGGATTCTATTTCTCCTCCACCTTTTCCATGCTCCATCTCTTTTCTCCTTTGCCCTAGCACACCTTGCATTAAATCAATCTTTCTTTCCTTCTTCTTTTGGTCTATATTTTGGGACATATTCCCTGACTCCTGTTTTGTATATTTCCAAAAATAAGTTATATTTGTCTTGCATTGTCTCTGAGTTTTCCATCTCCTCCCAGTCTACGTTTTTAAAATAGTTCTTGAGATTTTCAATATCGGCCTTTCTGTAATTTATTCGGTCTCCTTTGTATGAATCGTCTCCATCTTCCTTTTTTTCTTCTATATCTATTTCTAATATTGCATGGTCACTCTTTCCCAATGGGCACTTCTATCTTATATCGTCATTCATTTGTATACCCCTTGTAAAAACTAGGTCCAATCTCGCCAGCTTGTCGTTTCCTTTGAATCTTGTGCATTCCTTTACTCTCTGGTCCATCATATTGTCTATCATTAGGTTTAAGAATCTTTCTCCCCAGGCTTCTTCCCCCATACCACTTTCATAATTTTCCCAGTCCACTTCTTTACAGTTGAAATCTTCTACTAATGTGTGTGTGTGTGTGTGTGTGTGTGTGTGTGTGTGTGTGTGTGTGTGTATTTACCTAATTGTATTTACCTAATTGTAACATACGGGAAAAGAGCTATGCTCGTGTTGTCCCGTCTCCATATCTATTAATGTCCAGCTTTTTCTTAAAATCATGAATATTCCTTGCGTTGACCACTTCCACGTCTAAACTATTCCATGCTTCCACCCTTCTATGAGGGAAGCTATATTTTTTCACATCTCTCCTATAAGTGGCCATTTTTAGTTTTTTCCCATGCCCTCTCGACATTCTTTCATTCCACATACACAGATCTTCCCTATCCATTTTTCCATGCCAATCATCACTCTGTATATTGCTATCAGGTCTCCCCTTTCTCTTCTGTTTTCCAGGGTCGGAAGTTGCATTCTTTTCAGTCTGTCTTCATAAGTCAAATCTCTTAAGTCAGGCACCATTTTTGTTGCAG
Organism: Portunus trituberculatus; assembly: GCF_017591435.1. NCBI lineage: Eukaryota > Metazoa > Arthropoda > Malacostraca > Decapoda > Portunidae > Portunus > Portunus trituberculatus. The sequence goes on from NC_059284.1 coordinate 1,753,777, forward strand.
CCCTCTGTACTTTCTCTAGTTTCCTTATGTGTTTCTTTAAGTTCGGAGCCCACTGTATTGTTGCATATTCAAGCCTCGGTCTTATCATTGCAGTAATTATTTTCTTCATCATTTCTTCATCTAAATATACGAACGCCACTCTTATGTTCCTCAATAAGTTCAATACTTCTCCAATTATTTTGTTTATATGTCTCTCTGGCGATAGGTCATTGGTAATTGTCACCCCAAGGTCTTTTTCTTCATGACTGGTTTTATGTCTTCATTTCCTATCTTGTACATACTCCTGATTCTTCTTTCACTCTTGCCAAACTCTATTTTCTTGCATTTTGTCGTGTTGAACTCCATTTGCCATGTACAGCTCCATTTCCATATTCTGTCCAAGTCTTCCTGGAGTAGTTCGCAATCTTTGTCACATCTCACTTTTCTTAACAATTTTGCATCGTCTGCAAATAGGCTCACATAACTGGACACCCCATCCACCATGTCATTTATGTAGACCGCGAACATTACTGGTGCCAACACTGATCCCTGTGGAACTCCACTCTCCACCAAGCCCCATTCTGATGGTCTGTCCTTAATTATTGTTCTCATTTCTCTTCCTACCAAAAGTCTTCCATCCATTTTAGTAAACTGCCATGCACTCCTCCTACCATTTCAAGTTTCCAGATCAGTCTCCGGTGTGGTACCTTATCAAAGGCCTTTTTTAAATCCAGATATATTCCATCAGCCCAACCATCTCTTTCCTGTATTACATCTATCACCCTCGAATAGTAACATATCAGGTTTGTCGTGCATGAACGCCCTTTTCTAAAACCAAATTGACACTCACAAAGTATGTCATTTTTCTCCAAGAAGTCTGTCCATCTATTCTTCACCACCCTCTCACACATCTTAGCTACCACACTTGTAAGTGACACTGGTCTATAGTTCAATGGGTCTCTCTTGTTACCTGATTTATAGATTGGGACAATGTTAGCTCTTTTCCAGTCTTGGGGCACTACACCTTCCCTTAATGAGGCATCAATTACTTCACAAACTTTTTCTGCCAGTTGCTCCTGCATTCTCTTAAAATCCATCCTGATACCCCATCAGGTCCCACAGCTTTTCTCACTTCTAAACTCCCCATCATATTCTTGATCTCCTCCACAGTTACTTGAAACTCCTTCATAATCCCTTTCTGTTCCATTACCAGTGGTTTGTCAAAAGCAGTCTCCTTTGTGAATACCTTCCGAAAGCATCCATTCATAGCCTCTGCCATTTCCTGGGATCTTCACTGCATACTCCATTTACTTCTAAACTTTCAATACTTTCTCTATTTTTGATGTTGTTGTTCACATGTCTGTAAAAAGCCTTGGTTGGTCTTTACATTTATCAATTATATCCTTTTCTTGTTTCTTTCTTTCTTCTTCTAATCAACACATATTCATTTCTTGCTCTTTTGTAACTTTCCCACTGCTTAATCCGTCTTTTCCTTCTCCACCTCTTCCATGCATCCTCTTTTCTTGTTCTAGCCTTTTCACATCTATCGTTAAACCAGTCCTGCTTTCCAACTTCTCTATGTTGTCTTATTGGTACAAATTTTTCTCACCTTCTTTGTATATTTTTATAAATTCCTTCCACTTTTCATTTGCTCCTTAGCACTCTTGAATTTCATCCAATTTGTCTCTTGAAAGAATTTCTTTAGGTTTCCAAAATCTGTCTTGGCATAATTCCATCTTCCCACTTTATATTCTTCATTTCTTCTAGATTTCTCTTCATCTATCACCTTGAACTCCAAAACTGCATGATCACTCTTTGCTAAAGGGCACTCCACCCTCATCTCCTCAATGACCATTGGCTCTGTACTAAAGACCAAGTCCAGTCTTGACGATGCTCCTCTCCTCCAAACCTAGTATCTTCTTTGACCCACTGAGTTAACACATTTTCCATTGCCAGTGTCAATAGTGTATTTCCCATGTTGTCTCTGATCCTTCCATTGACCAGTCCTCCCAACACACCTCTTTACAATTAAAATCTCCCATCATTATAGTTCGTTCACAGCCACCCAACATTTCTTCCAGACATGTTCCTGTATCACTTATCATTTCTTCATATTCCTGTACTGACCATGCATTTGTCTTAGGTGGTACGTACACCACTATGTAGTGCCTCTTTTTCCTTCATTAGTTTCTGCTCTGATCTTTAGCACTTCTGCCTTTCCCATACCTTCTTTCACTTGATCCACCTTTATATCTTTTTTAACCAGCAACATCACTCCTCCTCCCATCTTACCTACTCTATTTCTTTTCCAAACATTATATTTCCCTTCTCCAACCATCATCAGGTCTTCTCCTCTCTCAGTTTTGTTTCAGTAAGACCCACAATATCTGGGTTCTTGTCCCTCAAGTAATCGTTGAGTTCTAAAATCCCGATATCACTCCATTTATGTTGGAATACATTACATTCCGCTCATACGTAAGTTTCTTTAGTCCTTTCTTGCTGTACTTTTCTGGGTTATGAACCACTTCCTCAGTCTCATATCCAAGATTCTCCAGAAAAACTCTTTCTTCTCCTCTTCTGTCCTCTCTTCATTTTTTTCAAAGCCTCCTTTCTCAACTCATTTAACATTTCTCTTTCCTTTTCACCGAGATCTCTTCTCAACCAAATCTTCCTTGTTGTTTCCTGCTGGGCTAGCCTCCATGACTTCTCCACCAATTCATCTACATCCTTTTGTGACTTAAGTTTGATTCTTATTGGCCTCATACCTTCTCTTGTGAACTTTCCAATTCTATGGAAGTCCTCTATTTCTTGTACTAGGTCTTTTCCTCCTCCTGCACCACATTAATGATATTATTTATCACCTTTTTATGTTTTCTCTCTCTCCATTTTACTCGGTGTCTTATCCTCCTCCACACCAAATATCACCACACATCTCTTTTTGTCTACAGTTTCCCTCACCAATGTCTCATTTGACTTAATAACCTTCACCACTTTCTCAGCAATCTTCTCTTCTATGATCTGTTGATCTATAATTTCAGCAAGGCCCAAAGTTTTCTCCCCAGACTCTTTGATTTCCTTTTCCAGACTTGCAACTTTGTAATTTACCTCCTTTCTTTCCACTTCCTGACTTTTTTCCATTCAGCCTGCTTCTCCATCACTTTTCCTAGAGATTCTCCACATTTTTCGCAATTCACTTTAATTAGCTTAACTTCCTCTTTCAGTGCTTCATTTTCCTTCTTCATATCGGCACACTCTTTCATTACATTGTCATAACTCGTTTCCAGGCCCCATACTTTTCAAACAGTTTTTCAATTTTACCTTCCAACTCCAGAATTTTCTTCACATAAGCGCTCTTCTCCATTATTCCTTGAAATCCTGTGAAGTCTGATTCATCTTTCGAGTTCACGGCCGCCATGTTGCGCAGATGTAAACAAACCAGCTGATGGCTCAAACGCAGGCTACAGTTTATATTTACCTTCCTGGACATTATTTTGCTAATCAACAGTTAACATGACTATATGGAGACGGAACAAACATTACCAGCTCCTTTCCCACCTTGGTTACTCTTAGGCAATGGTAACTGTAGAATTAGAGATGATTGCTCTGGAGCTCAGCGACCACATCCGCCATCGACGATGTCCCGTGTGTGTGTGTGTGTGTGTGTGTGTGTGTTTGCCATGTATGTTAGGCGTTCTGAGGCGTCTCGCCAGTATTTCTCACCCCTCCAACTGCTAACTCTGTACAAGGGCCATATCCACCCCTGTATGGAGTACTTTTTGCATCTTTTGGGGGAGGTTCCACTCACATAGTTTAATTAAATAGGATGGAATCAAAAGCTTTTTGTCTCATCAACTCCCCTCTTCTGACTGACTGTCTTATGCAACCTCTTTCTCACCACCGAAATGTTGCGTATCTTTTTTATCTTTTATCGCTATTTTCATGCTGATCTTGCTAACTGCATGCCTCCCCTTTTCCTGCAGCCTCACTGCACAAGGCTTTCTTCTTTCTCTCACCCCTATTTTATCCAGCTCTCTAATACAAGAGTTAACCAGTATTCTCAATCATTCATACCTTTTTCTGGTAAACTCTGGAAGTCCCTGCCTGCTTCTGTATTTCCATCTTCCTATGACTTGACTTCTTTTAAGAGAGAGGTTTCAAGACTTTTGGCTAATTCTTTACTATTCTTTGAGGGAACTTGCATTCAAGTGGGCCTTTTTTTTATGTTTTGTTGCGCTTAGCAAGTTTTAGAGGGCCAGCCAAGGGCAAAAAAAAAGAAAGTTAGAAAAAAGCCCACTTGAGCGCTGGCTCTCCAAAGAGTACAAAAAGTGCCAAAACCGTCAGCCAGAATTAGGGGAGCAAATGCCTCGATACCTCCTTCTTAAAAGAAGACAAGTTGTAGGAATTTGGAAATACAGATGCAGAGAGGGAGTTCCAGAGTTTACCAGTGAAAGGGATGAATGATTGAGCATACTGGTTAACTCTTGCATTAGAGAGTTGGACAGAATAGATGAGAGGAAGAAGAAAGCCTTGTGCAGCGTGGCCGTAGGAGGAGGAGAGGCATGCAGTTAGCAAGATCAGTAGAACAGTTACCATGAAAATAGCGATAAAATATAGAAAGGGATGCAACATTTTGGCGGTGAGAAAGAGACTGAAGACAGTTAGTCAGACGAGGGGAGTTGATGAGACGAAGAGCTTTCGATTCCACCCTATCAAGCAAAGCTGTGTGACTGGAATCCCCCCAAACATGCGAAGAGTACTCCATACAGGGACGGATAAGGCCCTTATACAGAGTAAGCAGTTGGAGGGGCGAGAAAAACTGGCGGAGACGCCTCAGAACACCTAATTTCATAGAAGCTGTTTAAGCAAGAGATGAGATGTGAAGTTTCCAGTTAAGATTATGAGCAAAGGACAGACCGAGGATATTCATTGTGGAAGAGGGAGACAGTTGAGTGTCATTGAAGAAAAGGGGATAGTTGTCTGGAAGGTTGTGTCGAGTTGATAGATGGAGGAATTGAGTTTTTGAGGCATTGAAAACTACTAGATTTTCTCTGCTCCAATCGGAAATTTTAGAAAGATCGGAAGTCAGGCGTTCCGTGGCGTCCCTGCATGATCTGTTAATTTCCTGAAGAGTTGGACTTCTCTGAAAGAACGTGGAAAGATGTAGGGTGGTATCATCAGCGTAGGAGTGGATAGGGCAAGAACTTTGGTTAAGGTCATTAATGAATAATAGAAAGAGAGTGGGTGACAGGACAGAACCCTGAGGAACACCACTATTAATAGGTTTAGGAGAAGAACAGTAGCCGTCTACCGCAGCAGCAATAGAGCGGTCGGAAAGGAAACATGAGATTGCATATGTATAAGTATATTTGTTATTTATGATATTTAATTGTTTCTCATTTTATGAAAATTTTGTGAATATTACTTGTAAGATTTATGTAAGGAGTATATATACAGTACTTTTTTTTTTTTTTTCTTATTATCCACTGAAACTACCACTTGTCAGTAGACTATATCTGTCGATAGTTAGAACTTTAGCATACAAGATGTTGAGTGATTTTCAGAGTAGACGAAAAAATTGCATCTGATATATCTCAGCTAACAAGTCTCATAGTTCATCTTTTGATACGAACAAATACAAAATGCACAGTGGATGTTCAACACCTAACTCCCTTTTGGCCAGGGAAGTGGAACAAGGAAGGAAAAAGATAAGTTTTTAGCAACAATGACCATACAACTTTTGTGCCCTAACTGTTGTGTCCAAGTTGAGACTATATGAGTATATCTGGGAGTGCACTAGTTTGAGGTGGTACACATGAACCAAAGGAACAGATCAACTCATTTTGTATTGTGGAGAAAAAATTTTTCATCTTTCTTTTGATGGGTCAGCAAACACTACTAACTGTATGTCATATTCATGGCCAGGTACCTCTTTTATCAAACAAACATCTTTGCAAAATAACAGGTCATCCTTAAATAAGGAAAAATCCTGGAAAGCAATTACAGTTTCAAACTTTAACTATGGAGATAATTTCACAACAGATGATTTTTCCATTTTCAGGCATTTTTACCCATGCTGAAGATTGCAGCCACCCAGGCAGAGGGTAGTGGGCTGTCTGTAAAGCGAGCGGCCATCATCAACATCTCCTCAGTGCTTGGGTCCATAGAGAAGAATGACAAAGGGGGTATCTATCCTTATAGAGCTAGCAAGGTATATATCTTTTAAAGTGCTTGTTACATATCCTCTCACTATTCTGTGATCCTGAGATTGTAATCCCATCTTGTAGTTAGTAACTGAGAATGCTATGAGTGATGAATACTTTACTGATTTAGACATAGTTTAAAGTCTTTAGTTCAGCTGCTTAACAGAGAACTCTCAGATTCTTACTCTCTTATCCTTCTATTAATTGCAAAGTTCCACTGTGTTCAGCAGATTTTTTTTTTTTTTTTACCTCTGAAACTTCTTCCTTTTTTATTTCCATTTATACCTCTATTCTCTAACTCTAACTTCCTCTACTTCAGTCCCCCTTTTAGGAGGAGGCAGTAGAATTCTGTCGATATGATAACTTTTCCAAGTGAGGTCCCAAGCACTGGTTCATGGTGATCTCACTGAGTATTTCTTTTGTGTCTCAACACAAGGGGACAATCACAGCCTACCCTTGAAGACAACTATCTTCCTTCACACAGAACTACATGCACCTTGCTACACACACACATTTCACTCCCCTTCTGCAGGAGGCAACCACAAATGTTCCCAGGTCAGACTGCTTTACTGTTATAGACTCTAAATATTTTGACATCCCTCTGAACTTCAATAACATTGCAAAATTTGCAATCTTAGATCTAACTTTCAAGCTTTCACCTTTTTTTCTAACAGAAAGATAGGTGTCTGAGGCAACTGACTGTAGTCCCTTTTTTTTTGTTCCCTTGTATTTCCTCTACCCTCATTTGCATTCTAATGCTGGATGTTACACTATCTACACAATGACTTGACTTGCTCTAGTCCCACGCTCTTGAATTTTCCGAATTTTCTACCATACGGGGACAACTTCAAATTCACTTTTTGACTAAATTTATCTTTGCTGTGTACCTCTCACCTAATGCCTTTAACTTAGAAGGTGCAGTATGTTTGGATGGCATCATAGTGGTTTAAATAAAGTTGAAATTTAACACACACACAAAAAAAAAAAGCCAGGTAAAACTGTGGGGTAAGGTCTTCTTCCCTTTTGCTACCAGGCCCCTCCCCAACACCAACAAACTTGGGGACTTGTGGAAAAAATTGGGTTTTTTGGATAGGGAAAGCTAAATTGGACCAAATTTTGCAACTTCAAAAAAATTTAAGAGGACAAATTTTGCTAAATTGGCAAGAAATTCCTAAAATACCAATAAAATCTAATTTAACAAATTAAGCCCAAACCTTAATGGAACCTAACCTAACAACATAATATAACTTAACCTAACCTCCCATAGCTTGACCCAATATGGGGTCTACACATTCCACCTCTCTCATGGTCAGTTGCAAATCCATATTATTGGAAGTGTCTTTCTTAACTGAAAACTTCACATCTCATCTCTTTCTAAAACAGCTTCTATGATGCTAGGCATTCTAAGGTGTCTCCGCCAGTTTTTTTTTGCCCCTCCAACTACTAACTCTGTATAAGGGACTAATCTGTCTCCTTGTATGGAGTACTCTTCACATGATTTGGGGGTTCCTCTCACACAGTTTCATTGAGTAGAATCAAAAGCTTTTAATTTTATTAACTCCCCTCATGTGACTGACTGTCTTCAGTCTCTTTCTCACTACTGGAATATTGCATCTCTTTCTATCTTTTATCACTGTTTTCATGGAAATTGCTCTTCTGATCTTGCTAACTGCATGCATTTTACACATAAAAAAATAATGTAATCACAGAAAAAAAGTCACTGGAAAAATGGAACACTGAACAAGGGTTATAATGGTCCTGTCCTGTCACGGTCGCCAATTGTTACGTTCACTGGTTAAACGGGTAAGATTGACATCGGGGAGCCGGTGAACAATAACAATAAAAAAAAAAACACTGCAGGTTCAACTGGTGAGGAAATGCAAAGGGGGCACTTTAAAAAGCTATTTTAATAACCCATAATGAAACTGACACACATAGATATAACATGAGACATGAAACACAGATATATAACATGAAACAGGAAAATGACATACACATATACATATAACACAGTAATAAATACAACAATAAAGAACCCAACTTAATACCTAACAATAATCCTAATCCTATATGGAGGCAATGTGCAAAACACGGGACGAGGTGAAGTGATACTTATGAGGTGTCGCAGTGGTGAAGAGTTGGGTGATGGTTGATCCCACGGTAGTCCCAAGAGGCGTTGTGTTCACTGGTTGAGGCCTGGACCTCGACTTGACTTTCCAGAAAGCCGAGCTTGCTTTAACACTTCCGCTGGAGTCGAATGGGGCCGCATGAATCCAACTTCGGGACAGTAGCGGGGCTTCATGAGATGGTGACGTGGAGGGTTCATGAGACGGTGGCGTGGAAGGTTCACGAGACGGTGACGTGGAAGGGGAGGCGGAAAGGTGGCAAACGAGGTAACAAGCGGAGGAGGGGATGGTAGTGGAGTATGTTACGGGCGGGCGTAACAATATATATATATATATATATATATATATATATATATATATATATATATATATATATATATATATATATATATATTTTTTTTTTTTTTTAACGGGGGTGAAAGGATAGAAAGCTAGCTAAAGAAAAAGTGGGTGGGAAGAGAAGTGGTGAAAGAAAGTATGAGAGAATAAAGATAGTGGGCTTAACCACTTTGCTATTTTTATTAGTTAAGTTTCACATTTATATGCACATATACACACACACACACACACACACACACACACACACACACACACACACATATATATATATATACACATACATATATACATACATACATATACATACATATATACTCATACATACATATATAATAGAACAAAATTCCAACAGCCATGCAATTCTCAGTCAGTCACTCAGAAAGTCACAAATGCACAGGCAGAACCACAGCTTGCCCTGACACACAGACTCGGGAGGAAGGTTATCTGACACACTACAAAAGAGAGAGAGAGAGAGAGAGAGAGAGAGAGAGAGAGAGAGAGAGAGAGCTTATCATATGTGCAAATCCCAATTGTGTAACTTAGTGTGGCAGTCTTCCTCCAGAGATACACATCTAAGCCTTAATAAATTGACTGCCACGTGCTGTGACCATGAGTTGACAATAGTATACAACAAATAAGAGAAGTCCTTTGTGGACTATAAGTTTATACATACATCTAATGATTAATGAAATATGTTTGCAATATACATAATAAATTATTTAAATGTAAAGCAAAGTAGGAAGAAAATTAAATGGCAAAATTAAAGAAGAGAAAAGTTGAATTTCGAAGTCCTTGGAACATCGTAGTCATGGCCGTCGTCCTGGTAGTCGTCGCCGCCATCCTCGTCGTCCGTATCTTCGGAGCATCATCTCAACTTCTCTGAGGAAATTAAAAGAAAATTAATTATGTCGAGTTATTATTGCCTGTGGTTCCTCTGTGTTAATAATCGTGCTACTCTTTGGAAACCACGAATGTTTGTTGTTTTGATCAGTCACAAGTTCTTCGTATAGTGCATTTTCGGTCATTCTTATTGTTTCCCATGTTTTTAAGGCTTATATATATATATATATATATATATATATATATATATATATATATATATATATATATATATATATATATATATATATCACGTCGATAGCTTGGGGTCCTGGCAACAATCTCCAACTCCAAAGTTGCCGTCGCTCACCTCTCGGTTCTTTTTCTTCAATAACAGAAAGTGCAAATGCAATTCCAGCACGAAGCACAGGTTGAGATATAAGCAACATGGTTTTTGTTCTGGTTTGTTTTGATTAGGCCTGGTCTTGGTTGTTGGGGCATTTGCGTAGCATAGCGAAAACGCAGGCAATCTGTGTGTCATAATGTTCCTTATTTCTCACCAAGAAGCATGGCCTGCGTTCTGTGTATCATAGGTCAGTGTGATACCCCCTTTAACATGGGAGAGAACTGCCGGCTATGGGAAGAGGACAGTCCACCAGCTATCTACATAAATGGGTACTCATTAGGCAATAATATCATACAACTGATCGTAAGCTAAGTAGAATTTTGATAAAAAAAAAAAAAAAACCTGGGAGATTGAGATGTGGTGATTGAAGCTTGGTGGCGACGATGTTGTTAACAGTTGTTTCTCAGACCTGTTCGTTCACTGAGACTGTTATTATCGACGCGATAAAGACGAGTTTCTTGGATTCCACTCCTGGGTTTGGTTCCATTCACAATGTTTGGAAAGAACGATATTTGAACGAAAACCTATATATTTTTTGTTTTTAAAGTCAATTAGTTCACACAAAACTAATAATAATAGATATTTAGGCAATATTTATGCAAAGGTAATGGCAGACACCTTCGCAGTGAAGGTAAATCCTGCCTGATTATTGCCTTTTTGAGATGTAGGAATGCAGCATTCATTGTTAAGAATATCAATTTCTCCTGGAATGTATCCTTTAATTGACGAAGGTGGAAGGTATTGTTTAAGAATCTGGCTGAGAGCATCTCAGTGTAGTTCCCTCCGAGAAGCAGCGTGGGTGTGCGCGACGTCATCAAGTCGAGTCAACCCATATTAAATAGAATAAATCGCTTTATTTAATCGTATTTCCTTAGATATGAAGATATGTTAAATCAAAATAGCATTATTCAAACTCGTGTCAATGAGAGTTGAGTGTGTTTATATCCTCTTTTAGATAGACAAGTTTGAAGGCAAGGGAAACCAAGTTTTTGCTTGCCTTTAACCTCGGCTATCTAAAAGAGAACATCCTTTCTGGCTAAACCAACATGATGTATATATATATATATATATATATATATATATATATATATATATATATATATATATATATATATATATATATATATATATATATATATATATATATATATATATATATATATATATATATATATATATATATATATATATATATATATATATATATATATATATATATATATATATATATATATATATATATATATATATATATATATATATCCCAATTTACGTTCCTGAAGGGATTACATAATGTAAAAAATCACAAAGTAAACATGATTACTGAATCAAACTGTACAGTTACAAACCAAGTCTGGAGCATTACATTCAGCAGACATTCTTATTTGCCTCTGGACACTACGATGAAGGAAGACTTTTATACAGAAAACATGCCTTGATTTATACCTTAACGATGATGTCATCAAAAGTTTGAATGATATCAAATAATTTTGAAAAAAAAAAATATATATATATATATATATATATATATATATATATATATATATATATATATATATATATATATATATATATATATATATATATATATATAGGTGCGTAGTGTAGTGTCGCAGACGCACCCATAACGAACCAAAAAATTAGCAAAACAGTGTCAGAAAAGCCCAATAAACCACAACCCAGCAGAAACCAAAATTTCTAAAAACGGCTAAATTGGTCGGAAAAACCGCAAACCTGGCAACTCTGCACCACATGTTCAAACTTTGTTCCGTAATGTCACAATGTAAACAAAACCACTAGCAGCTGGACAAGGCCAATGTGTTGGCGTTGTTTTTCTGATAGCAGCTCCACCTGCTATGTACCCAAATCTTCCTGATACGTCTAGCACATGGCTTTGTCACCCGAATATATATATATATATATATATATATATATATATATATATATATATATATATATATATATATATATATATATATATATATATATATATATATATATATATATATATATATATATATATATATATATATATATATATATATATATATATATATATATATATATATTTATATATGACTTGAAAACAGGGCGTCTATATACACCACGGTATATATATATATATATATATATATATATATATATATATATATATATATATATATATATATATATATATATATTTATATGATATATATATAGCGTACACCACGGTATATATATATATATATATATATATATATATATATATATATATATATATATATATATATATATATATATATATATATATACCGTGGTGTACGCTATAGACGCCCTGTTTTTCAAGTCAATAAATAAATATATATATATATATATATATATATATATATATATATATATATATATATATATATATATATATATATATATATATATATATATATATATATATATATATATATATATATATATATATACATATACATACACACACACACACACACACACACACACACACACACACACACACACATATATATATATATATATATATATATATATATATATATATATATATATATATATATATATGTGTGTGTGTGTGTGTGTGTGTGTGTGTGTGTGTGTGTGTTCATTGATATTTTTTTCTTCCAGGCAGCACTGAATGCCATCACCAAATCGTTAAGCAATGATGTCAGGGATTCAAACATCTTGGTAAGCAGCGTTTGTCCTGGATGGACACAAACAGATATGGGTGGCAAGAATGCCGCTCTTACTCCAGAGCAAAGCATATTTAATGTTCTACATCTTCTTAGCACTATGAATGAGACCCACCATGGACAGTTTTACCAGTATGATGGCGTCAAACTGCCCTGGTGACCATCTCAACATTATTATCATCATTATTAGCTAAATTTCCCTTATATATTTCATATAAGTAATTGTTACTAACTTGTAATATATGACATGTAAAAAGAATTACCTATTAGCTATAATTGTAACATATTTGATATTAATTGTGTAAATAATACAAGACTATCAGTTGTAGAAGTGCCAACCAACAAATGTATTGTGTACATCATTGGTCTTTTTTTTATAACATGATGTATATTAATATACTTAATGAATTTCAGTCTTTTTTTTTTAATATTCTAATGGTGTAGTCGAGGGAAATGGTCAGTGGTAATGGAAACATCAGTCAGTTTCAGTTTAGCAAGAGTATCTCTCAATACAGTAAGTTGAATTATTTTTGGGGAAGGCTATTCCGAGTTATCCAGAAATCCGGGTTACCTAAGGGATTTCTTTTTTGTTCACATTTTAAATGCCTGTTAAAACTAACAGTTGAAATGGTCTGTGTAAGCCATTACATAAATAGGTATTACACACACACACACACACACACACACACACACACACACACACACACACACACACACACACACACACACACACACACACACACAATGATAAGACCCCAGACTTGAATATGTAGCAGTGGTGTGATCTTTATATATGCAAAAAGGACATCAAGAAATTAGAAAGAATCCAAAGGACAGCTACAAAGATGGTGCTACAGATGAAGGACTTTACCTATGAAGAAAGATTGAAGGTGTGGTGTGGACAAGAAGACATGGAGATGAGTCTTAGTCGTCACGGAGATACGTAGGTTCATAGAGAAACACCAAAAGAGGCTGGTTGGTGTATTCTGGGGCCAAGAAGTACAGAGGCGAGCAATGTGGGTAAGCCGTGTGCCGCGGGGACTCCTGCCACTCATGGTGCTGGTGCCTGGTGTGAGAATCGGTAACTATACAGTGTACTGTCTCACACGAGGGCACATTTACTGTGTTCCTACCTAACGTGTACATACTGTACTTCACAAGTATTGGTACATACATAGGACACATTGTCAATTATATGTATCCACACCTCCCTCCCCCCTCACACTCGTAGTGTAGTCTTGGGCGGACTCTTTTTCCTTGAGCCTAGAAGAACGTCGTGGGGATTGTGGGCACATGGCCGCCCAGCTGGGCACATGTGCCCAGCGGCACATGGCCGCTGGGGAGGCAAATTTCGACGTCCTGGGTTCTGCCGTAGCCCATCACCACGCCAACCTTGTCCCAGCGGCGGGAGGTCGGGTCCTGGATGTGTACCTGCTGACCAACACTCAGCCTGGGAAGGGTCGGGCGTGTGAATTGTATAGGGCCGTCACTTGGCCTACACGGGCAGCGGCTCGGCGGTCACAGTCCTCTTGCTGTGCTTGCCATTCCTGTGAGAAGGAGTCTGGGTGGGCAGGCAGGCATAAGCACAGTGGACGGCCATAAAAAACCTGTGCTGGGGAGCGTCCTGTGAAGTTCGGGGTATTGCGAAGTTCAAGCAGGCCCCGATCAAAGGCTTCACAGTCGATGTCTCCAGAGGGTGCAGTTTTCTGGATCAAGTGCTTCACAGACTTGACCGCAGCCTCAGCGTGGCCATTAGACTGGGGGTGGTGTGGTGACGACATAATGTGGTACATTCCCCAACGCTCCATGAACTTCTGGAAGTCCAAGCTAGTGAACTGGTGTCCGCCGTCTATGTGGAGGCGGAGGGGAACACCAACTTCCCTGAAGAACCGGCAGAACATCCGGATAGTGTGGGGGGTGGTTATGTCATGACCACAAGGAATGACGACAGGCCACCCTGAGAGTCGGTCCACAATTACTAGGAAGGACTTCCCTGCCACCGAGAAGAAGTCTGCGGAGACTGATTCAAAGGGCCTGTTTGGGTGGTCATCTGACATCAGAGGTTCTTGTTGCTGGCTGGGCAAGAGGATTTGGCATGACTCGCAGGCTTGTACAGTGTTGCGGATGTCAGAATCGATGCCCGGCCAAAAGACAGTGTGTCGTGCCCGTCGCTTAGTGGACTTCACACCTCTATGGCTATCATGGAGACTAGCCAGGGTGTGGCGGCTGAGGACGGCAGGAACCACAACTCGCTGGCCATACAGGACGAGCTCTCTGTCAGCAGAGAGGCTGTCCCACAGCTTCCAGTAGGGCAGCACTGAGTTGGGCAGGTCGTACCGATTCGAGGGGAACCCGGAGGTCGCGCACTGTAGGAGCTGAGAGTACGTGGAGTTCTCACTCGCAGCGCTCCGAAGCTCTTGTAGGGTCCGATCAGCGTCTTGGCGTGAAGGGTCCACTGCAGTGACAGCGCTGACGGTGTTGATGCTAATGAGAGCTCTAAGGTGGGCCAAGGCGTCAGCACAGATGTTTTCATCCTCAGGTGTGGGGTGGTCAACTGGGGCTCTGGACAGCGCATCAGGGATGCAGAGGTGTTTACCAGCCCGCCACACAGCTGTGAACATGTAAGGTGAAAGCTTCTCCTTAAGATGCTGGAGGCAGGGTTTCTCTATGGCGTCTAGGGTGTAGTGGTTCAGTATTGGAACCAGAGGCCTGTGGTCAGTCATCAGGGTAAAGTGTTGCAGACCAATCAGGTATGGTTGACACTTAGACATGGCCCAGACAATAGCAAGGAGCTCTAGCTCGATGGTAGCGTAGCGGGTCTTGGCGTCAGTGAGAAACCGTGACCCACACTAGACCAATCGTAGACTTCCTCGGCCATGATCCTGGAGCAGAGCATATCTTACACCATTGAGGCATGAGGCGTCTGTCTGCAGGATGACTGGCAGGGTAGGATCAAATGATGCAAGGACTGGAGGACTGAGGAGTGCGAACTTCACATGTCAGAAGGCCTCGTCATGGTCTGTTGTCCAGAGGAATGACCGTTTGGGGCTCATCAGGGGTCATAGAGGCTGGGCTGCAGAAGCGATGGCTGAGGTAAATTCTGCCAGTTGATTTACCAGGCCTATGAAGGACCGGAGGTCCGTCAGGTTGGAAGGCGTCTGGAAGTCGCGGATGGCCTTAACCTTAACGACTTCTACCACAATGCCTTTGCCCGAGAGGGTGTACCCACAGAAGGAAACACAAGGATGGGCTACCACAATTATTTCCTTATTGAGTGTGATCCCGGCACCTAGTGAGCATCTGGTTGATTCTCTGGAAATGGGTGGAATAGTCCTTGTCAAAGAGAAGAATGTCATCAACGACCTTCACACAGTTCTCCACACCATGGAGCGCCTGGTCACCATGGAGGCAGAAGGCGCCTCCGGTGGCAGCGAATCCCATGGGGCCTTGGCAATGGTAGAAACGTCCGTATGGGGTGATGAAGGTAGTCAGGTGCCGGTCTTCTTCAGCGAGCTCCATCTGCCAGTAACCACAGAGGGTGTCTGCGGTGGTAAAGTAGCGGGCAGACGGGTTGACACTGCAGATGGCAGCGAAGGGTGAAGGGTGGGTTGGACGAGAGACCTGACTATTAAGTTTAGTGAGGTCGATGGTGATCCGGACACCTTGAGACTTGGCAACAACGACGAGAGGGTGGCACCACTCTGACGGTTCGTCGCCAGCAGGTTTTTATGATTCCTTGCTGTACCATGGAGTCAAGTTCCTCCTTAACTTGACTCTGGAAAGCGAAAGGAATTTGCCGAGGGGTGTGGATTGCGAAGGGAACAGCATCCTTCTGCAAATGAATCCTCGTGGGTTGGCTTGCCATGGGCCTAAGGTCTTCCTTGGAGGCGAGCACGTCCTGAAATTCCCGGAGGAAGTAGTCTCTGGCTGCTGCAGCGGACATGTTGGCTGAAAGGGCAGGCTTCTCGCATCTGAGAGCATGTGTCACTTCCAAAGTAGGTTTTGGGAAGTTGGAAGAGATAATGGCCAACTCCAGACAATGGCCATATGAAAGCAGTGGGATCTGAACACCTTCATGTACCTGGATCTGGGCGAGGCAAGACTTCTTACCTAGGTGGAGGGTAGCGGTAAACGACCCCAGTGCGGGTGACATCGGAGAACCATCTGCTGTGAGGGTGGTAGATGTAGGCATGGGGTGAAGGCTACTTCTGGGGATCTGGAGGAGGTCCAGGTACTGAATACCAATCACAGTGACGTCCACGCTTGTGTCAGGTACCATGGGGAGCCGTGAAGTGGCGTCACCGACAGTGATACTGACACTGATGGGTTTGGGAGTCTTGTTATGGTGTGGTGTTGCTGAGTCCAGACGGTGGCAGCTGCTTTTCCCTGGTTGTGGCTGTCGGAAGGAGGCTGGAGATCCGGTGTGTCCGGCGTCTCCTGGCACATTGGAATGGCAGCACTTGTCGTAATGCACCTCAAACGCACCCTGCGCTACACCCATCGGCGGCTCCTGTACATCTACTGTTGTCTCATCATGGGTGTGTTGCACTTCCTCTGAGTGTTCGTGAAACAGTGACCCATCCGTGGTGTCAGGAGTGGCAGTGAGAAACACTCAGGGAGAAGAATGGAACCAGCAGTAATCGTGGCTCCAAGGAAGGAAGAATAAGCTCCTGTGTTCCGCGTGACGTGTGTGCGTACGTGCGTATATGTGTGCGTGCGCTCAGCTGAGCGATCACGCTGCCAGGTTTACGATGAGTGCTGGCAGCCGTGGCGGTGAGTCAGCCTTCCTAGGCGAAACCAGTGCTGCCTGAGGCGTGACGCGAGGAGGCCTGTGCTGCGCTCACTCCCCTCAGAGCCGCTAAACCGGGTTTTATGCCAGCGAACGATAGTCATAAGCACCGGAAAAAACACCGTAGCAAACACCAAAAGCACCGCACACTAGTCTAGCACTGAAACACTGGCACAACACTGCATAACACAATCACTGAGGAGGGTGGCGGCGAGGCGATGGCGGGAGAATGCTTGGAGGACGCCGGTAGTCTTGGTCTTGTAGCAACTCACTGCGCCATGTGGTGTGGATGAGAAGACGTGGGGATGAGTCTTCATCGTCATGGAGATACGTAGGTTCACAGAGAAACACCAAAAGAGGCTGGTTGGTGTATTGTGGGGCCAAGAAGTACAGAGGCAACCAAGGGCCGCCGTGGTACAGTGAAACCATGCGTGCTTTGGGGTCCACGAGGTCTCCAAGCGCACGGGTTCGAATCCTGTCCACAGTCTGAGTGTAGGTTGGGCTTTCTCACTCGGGGCAACAGTTTCCTAGCGGGTGGGCTTTGAGATAGGAGGTACCCCAAAAAAGTACCCCCTATAGCCCATAAATTTCCGTGAAAAGCCCACATGGTATAAAAAAAAAAGGTGAGTAAGCCGTGGGCCGTGGGGACGCCTGCTACTCATGGTGCTGGCGCCCTGGTGTAAGAATCGGTAACTATACAGTGTACCGTCTCAAACGAGGGCACATTTACTGTGTTCCTACCTAACGTGTACATACTTCACAAGTATTGGTACATACATAGGACACACTGTCAATTATATGTATCCACAGAAGGAAATGGGATTACCAACTCTGAGTGATTGATGGGAGAGAAGAGTTCTAATAATGATGTTTAAGATACTAAACTGTATGGAAAAGACAGATAACCAAGAAGATCTGGTACCAGTGCTAGAAGAAGGAGATAGACGAACGAGAGGACACTCCAAAAAGATCATGAAAAGTCAATTTTCGAGGAACATAAGAAAAGGTTTAGTTTCCCACATAGAATGGTTGAGATTGAAACGGCTGAATGAAGAGATTGTAAAAGCAGAAAATGTGCATAAATTTAAGGAAAAGTTTGATAAAAGTAGATCCGGTGACAGGTCACTATGAGCCCTGCTCAAACCCTGTAATATACAACTAGGTAAATAAACACCTATATGACCACTAGAGTCATCTAGGCAAGTCATCTGAATTTTTTCAACTGCAAGAAAGAGGAACCCATCCTAGAATGTGATATCAAGGTTAGAGCCACACAATTTATTGCCCTGTTATCCCTTAAATTAGGGATGATGAAGGGAAGCATAGAGACGCAATATTTAGAAGAATCTTAGAAAAATAAGAAAATGAAAGAGAGAATGAGAAGCTTAGTACAGTTGAGACACTGAATAAACTGAAAAAGACGTTTGGAAAAAATGTATGATGACATCCATAAGAAATAAATTTTGAATAAGGCTAAAACAGATGAAAGGGTTACGTAAGGTCAATGAGTTTGATGAGAAACAAAAAGTTTCGAAAAAGACCAAGAAGAAGAGTACATAAATTTTAAGAAAATGTTTTTAGGAACAGGTAACATTGAAGGACCCAGGACTTGTGAAAATAAAGTGAAAATAGATATGGAAGAAACGCTTGAGAAACAACAGAAAAGAAGAAGGCTATTGTGGTGTATTGACTAAAGTAAGAACTCATATATTTAAGACAACAGGGAAAAGAAAAACAGAGTTAGTGGAAGAAACTCTGGTGAAAGTACAAAACGATGACAATTTCATCAGCGAAATTGAAGAGAAGTTCTTGATCGGTAAATATATTAATGGTAAGAATCGTTCACTTAAAATAAGATTCAGATCTCAATACAGTGGTGCCACGCGATAATAGGACTTGCAGTAATGAATTTTGATCAATAGTGGACTGATCACACACTAACTTTTTTTTTCTATTTTTGGACTGTCATGGCAGTTTTTTCTTTTTTTTCTATCTCTCTCCCACGAATCCATAGTTCTCGAATGGCCACGTGGACAATACACATATGGCACGATAAACAAGTAAAAAATGGCGTGCTAAATAGCATTTTAACTTTTGTTCGTCTACAATTTACTAAACTTGAAATAAGGCGGAGAGTGGCGATTGTTTGCCGGTCGGGGTCACCGGAGTGACGGTCATGGTGACTTGGAGTCCTAGGCTGGTTGAACATGCGGCTTCCAGAAGTGAAATGCTAGTTATGCATTTCTGTTTGAATGTTGTTGGGTAAACAAGGATAAAGACACTGGCACACTGAGAGAGAGAGAGAGAGAGAGGTCTACTGGTGTGAATTGCTAGTTATACATTTCTGTTTGAATGCTATTGGGCAAGCAAGGATAATGAAAGTTCCACATTGAGAGAGAGAGAGAGAGAGAGAGAGAGAGAGAGAGAGAGAGAGAGAGAGAGAGACGGTTTTGAAGACTTGTTTTGTAATTTCTCTCTCTCTCTCTCTCTCTCTCTCTCTCTCTGTGTGTCCAAGAAATACTTGTTCACGCTACAGATTACTGCCTTGGATTGGCTATGAGGATGGCCATATGGCGAGTTTGCAGCAGGTCAATACTATTTAGTAAGTATTAGCACTCGGCAGGGTCGCACTTCTCTGCTAAGGTGTCACATTTAGGATGGAGGAACACTTTTCTATGGAGAACACACCTTAATTTTTACCTCAGTGGTAATGTGGAATAAAAGTTAAAAGGATTTCAGAATTAATTTCGGAAACACCAATTTATATATATATATATATATATATATATATATATATATATATATATATATATATATATATATATATATATATATATATATATATATATATATATATATATATATATATATATATATATATATATATATATATATAGAGAGAGAGAGAGAGAGAGAGAGAGAGAGAGAGAGAGATGAAGACAAACGGTAAGAAGGTGGAGAGGCGTTAGAGAAAGAAGGCAAGCCTGTGATCTATGGAGAGGTGACAATAGTGTTGAGGTAGTGTACTATGACAGACCATTCCTTGTCTTCCCTCCTTTGTCACCTCAACAGTGTCTTTCAGGCAGTCATTAAATGCCACTGGACCAAATGGGAATTGGCCATTACAGGAAACGGGAAGCTATATCTTTAATTCATCTATTCTTGGTAAGACAAATATTTATTACTCTACATTCTTTATATGATAATGAACTCTTATTTCAACATTAGTGTAAAAGAAGATGGATTGAATTATCAGTTTGTTTTTCATTATTGAAATAAAATAAACTACCTAAAAAATGGAAAAGGAAAGTTTAAGGGTCTAACAGACAAACTGCTCTCAGTAACAGACGATCCCTCACCTCCGAAGTGTTCGTTATCGCGAGGCACCACTTTATGTATTGTTGGAAAACGTATTACAAGTCTTACAAAAAGATATGACACCACGTGTGGTTATGCAGACATACAGACAGACAGACACCACCAGCGAAATCATTAAGGCAGGATTCAGAAAGAAAAGATGTCAAGTAGTGAATTACAAATGCCAATTATAGTTCAAAGTTTACTGTTAATTTTTTTTTTTACTTCAGTCGACATAGGAAGAATTAAACTAGAAAATACATTCAATTCATATGAAACTTTCATTAAGGTCGATCAAATCCCCTTTAGTTTCATCAGCGCCGATCATCTTGTTATAACTAAGTATTTGAGACGGGGGAATAGCTGGACCCAATTGGGGTGTAAGGTGGGAGACTCGTTCCGTGGTTCTCAGAATCGTCTCTTTCCCCTCACGTACCACAGGTTGGTGTCTTTGCTCCTAGAAATTAGCATAATTCTTTTGATTATGTTATTCATATATTATAACTTTGCCGTGTTACTAATACAGAATCGTCTTATCCCTCTCACGCACCACAGTACTACTGTCTGTCTGATCCATTTGTGTGTTATTTTCTTTTCTTTATTGAGTAAGATAGAGAAGAATGTGAAGAGTAAACTTATTCATAATTGTGTATAGAGTGTGTTTCGAGGCGGGAAGGAGGCCATCTGGTACTTTACTCAGTGGGATTAATTCTGGAAAGTGTTTGCATAAAAGAGCTGTCAGTTCATTCCTAACATGATAGCTGATGTGACACCTTTTTTTTACATGTTTCTGGAATAATGCTGAAGGATCTTTGTTGAATATGAAATACTGTTTCATTCTATTCACCTCTTTATCAAAATTATTCTAAGAGTTACATACCGTCTTGGAATTATGTCCAACATTCTTCATTTTTTCCTTACCTCTTATCTTTCTGCTATTGCTGTCACCCCATCTCCGTTAGGCTTCTTCGATCAAAACTGTATATCTGTATCTTGTCCTATTTCTCCAATTCTTCCTCAGGATCCCCCAAAGCAGAGGTGTGTGGCATTTTGCCTCTACCAGTTGGGGGGACCTGAAAAGGTATTATGCTGATTTTATTTGGAATGATTACTTTTTCTCTTTTGGAGACCTATCTCTGTATGCTGAACGCATAATGGAGGTGGTAGTATCTGTCATGGAGGCGTATATTCCTCATTCCTTTTCTCAACCTCAACCTTCTAAACCTTAGTTTAACACAGCCTGTTCTCGTGCTATACATGATAGAGAGGTTGCCCACAAAAAGTTCGTGAGGCTTTCATTACTTGAATCTCATGCACTTTATATTTCTACCTGGAATCATACCAAATCTGTTCTTCAACTTGCCGAACACTCTTTCACGAATAGAAAA
Source organism: Portunus trituberculatus (assembly GCF_017591435.1). NCBI lineage: Eukaryota > Metazoa > Arthropoda > Malacostraca > Decapoda > Portunidae > Portunus > Portunus trituberculatus. The sequence continues at coordinate 1,775,882 of NC_059284.1, forward strand.
TGTCAAAATCTTTCAAAGCAGAACTCTTCTCTCAAACCTTTGCTCACAACTTCACCTTGGGTGATTCTGAGCTTGTTTCTCTTTCTCCTCCTCCCTCTGACTATTTCATGCCTACAATTAAGGATCCTCATAATGATGCTTTCCATGCCCTGTTTGGCCTAAATCAACGAAGACTCGTGCACCTTATGGGATCCCTCCTATCGTTCTCAAAAACTGTGCTTCCGTGCCTTTATCTTGCCTGGCAAAACTGTTTCAATTATGGCTATTGACTTTTACCTCTCCTTCATGCTGGATGTTTACCTACATTCAGCCTGTTCCTAAAAAAAAGGTGACCGTTCTAATCCTTAAACTACCACCCTATTGCTTTAATCTCTTGCTTGTCTAAAGTTTTTGAATCTATCCTCAATCAGAAGAGTCTCAAACATCTATTTGATTGCCAGTATGGCTTCCACCAAGGCCGCTCTACTGGTAATCTTCTGACTTTCCTTACTGAGTCTTGGTCATCCTCTTTTAGAAATTTTGGTGAAACTTTTTTTGTTGCGTGAGACACATCAAAAGCTTTTGATAGAGGCTGGCACAAAGCTCTGATTTCAAAACTGTCCTCCTACGGTCTCTATCCTTCTCTGTGTATCTGTATCTTAAACATCCTTTCCAGCCGTTCTATTGCTGCTATGGTAGTCGGTCAATGTTCTTCTAAGTCTATTAACACTGGTGTTCCTTAGGGTTCTGTACTGTCATCCACTCTCTTCCTATTATTCATTAATGATCTTAATCAAACTTCTTGCCCTATCCGCTCCTTCGCTGATGATACCACCCTACACTTTTCCACATATTTTTAGAGGTGATCCCATCAGGAGGTTAACAGACCACGCAGGGACGCCACAGAACGCCTGACTTCTGATCTTTCTAAGATTTCTGATTGGGGCACAGAAGACTTAGTAGTGTTCAGTGCCTCAAAAATTCAGTTCCTCCATCTATCAACTCGACACAACCTTCCAGGCAACTATCCCCTCTTCTTCAATGACACTCAACTGTCTCCCTCTTCCACACTGAATATCTTAGATCTGTCCTTTACTCATAATAATCTAAACTGGAAACTTCACATCTCATCACTTGCTAAAACAGCTTCTACGAAGTTAGGCGTTCTAAGGCATCTCTACCAGTTTCTCTTGCCCCTCCAACTGCTAATTCTGTGGAAGGGCCTTATCCGTTCTTTGCATGTTTGGGGGGTTCCACTCACAGTTTTATTTGATGGGATGGAATCAAAAGCTTTTCGTCTCTTCAACTCTCCTCCTCTGACTGACTTTCTTCAGTCTCTTTTTCTCCTCCGGAATGTTGCATCCCTTGCTATCTTTTATCGTTATTTTCATGCTAACTGATCTTGCTAACTGTATGCCTTCTCCCTCCTCCTGCGGTCTTACTGCACAAAGCTTTCTACTTCCTGTCATTCCTGTTCTGTCTAATTCTCTAATACAAGAGTTAACCAGTACTCTCAATCATTTTTACCTTTCTCTGGTAAACTCTGGAACTCCCTGCCTGCTTCTGTATTTCCATCTTCCTACGACATGACTTCTTTTAAGAGGGAGGCTTCATGATATTTGCCCCAGACTTCTGGCTAACTCTACTAACCTTTTAGGGAACTGGCAATCAAGTGTGCCTTTTTTTTTTATTATCCTTTTGTTGTCTTGGCCAGCTTTCCCTCTTCCATAAAAAAGTATATATATATATATATATATATATATATATATATATATATATATATATATATATATATATATATATATATATATATATATATATATATATATATATATATATATATATATATATATATATATATATATATATATATATATATATATATATATATATATATATATATATATATATATATATATATATATATATATATATATATACAAAAGGCCTGATAGAGTAATGTTTTAACCGAGTTGATTTTGTAAATGTTAGGAACATAGGATGTATAGTTAAGTCCTAAGTCAGTAAGAGTTTATTTTCCTATATACATCTGTGACTAGACCACATTCACTGTGTTTTGATTAACACATCCAAAAGAAAGTAGGTAGTATAATTTTCTAGCTCTGTTGTAAAACTGATATTTTTATGTTGTGAATTTGAATAATTCTGGAACTTTTTTGTGTCATTCATCTTAGGAAATCAAAATAACAGTCTACTACATATCTTTCATGAACGATAGGGTTGAATTTTGTGGGACAGTTTTTAAGCCAAATAGTTTAATTGAAATAGGAAGTAATTCTTCAAAGTAAAATTACTTCCATCAACTTGTTGATATAACTTGTTATTGAAAATACATCCTAACTCTTTTGCTGCTACGTCCAGGAATGATTTAAATTGTGGAACAGTAAGGCTATAAAGTAAGTAATTTGGGATTATTTAAGTTCGTAACAAAAAAAATATCAGTTTTTTACAATAGAGCTAGAAGAAAATAAACATATATATATATATATATATATATATATATATATATATATATATATATATATATATATATATATATATATATATATATATATATATATATATATATATATATATATATATATATATATATATATATATATATATATTGTTACGTACGCCACTCTAGCTGTGACTATCTGCTGCTGCTCACTGAGGAGTGTGTTGGTCTGGCACGATCGCCAGTTTATTACTGTACAGTTAGTGGGGGATATAACACTCCACAGGCCCCCCACCACTATCAATCACAGCAGCCGTAACACTCAGGTTCTTTCAAGGTCGCCAACAGTGTATAACTTCCCCCACTGTAAGGGAATCTCCTTAGCAACTCCTTCTCCTCCTGTACCCAACCAAGTAGAATTTATAAATGGTAGATGTTATGTGTAACAGGGCGAGGCCTTAATACCCCCTAGAGAAACCGCCCACAAGGACAATTCCACCCACTTCTCTATGAAGTATTAATGCCTCTCCACACGCCTTGCCCACAGACGGTGATGAATCACAGACTGGGACAACACGCGCAGTATATATTACTATACTATCTATTACTACGACAAGTGCTTCTTAACACCTGTCAGACTGACCTAGGCTACGACTACTACAACATATGATGTGTACGCCACATCCGGTGGTGTACACACAAGCCCAGACACCACATACGGGTGACAACAGCCATAAAAGGAGACCATATACCCGTCACAGACAAGTCTGACGGACGAGAACTATGCACACCTGGCCGACAGCATGAAGCCTCTCAGCCTTCACTATAACCACTACAATACAGTATACCACTGAAGCTATACAAAAGATGATGGGGGCACACAGCCGCCCACCAAACCCACTGGTGACCACGGCCACCACAACAACAACAAAACGAGACAATGCGTGTCTCTCCCACGCGTTGCTGCCACAATACAGGACGGACGCAAAACAAGTGCAGCCAAGCCAACTACACTTCTCATAGAGCAACAAGCCCGTTGCTCTAACAGTCACGGTCTACCCAGTAGCAAGCCAGCTACTCAAAGGAGGGCACAACTCCCAGACCAATGACTACTGAGTACCTCTTAACACACAGTCCAGCACACGTGTCTCTTCCTGTGCCCAGAGCGCACGTGTTACCTCAGCTGAAGACTGGCTGGTACTGACTCCTCGCTTGCAACGAGAAGAGGGAGAGGGAGGTGGGTTGTCTGCTCAACAGAACAGCCCGAGGGGCCGCACTGGGTGGCGCCATACAATAGGCACATAATATAATGATAAATTAAAGGAAATTATGACGGTGTCCTTCACAATATATATATATATATATATATATATATATATATATATATATATATATATATATATATATATATATATATATATATATATATATATATATATATATATATATATATATATATATATATATATATATACAACCCCTGTTTAACGAAGGTTCACACAACGAAATTTCGCTATAACGAAGGTTTCATTTACTACCATCTGCTCGTTTAACGAACACCAAACTCGCTTTAACGAAGTTTTATCCAGGTAATTTTTTCCAAATTTGAAAGCCCCACTGTATCATGCAAGCTGACAGGCTTTTGAATACATCAGGAGCTGCTGGTACTAAGGCCTGCCTCAGGAGAAATCCTGAGACACCTGTAGAATAAAGATCAAGATCAAGCCTCTCGTGGACAACACAGGCTCTGCCGATACAAAGGCCTGACTCAGAAGAAATTCTGTGTCACCTGTAGCATCAAGATCAAGATCAAGATCACACGCACCACTCACTGCCCAGTCAAAACATAACAGCGTCACCAGCAGCTCATCTTCCTTAGTTCAACTTACCACCAAAACACCCTGCAATGTGGCCTAACGTTCCTAAGAAGACCAGGAAGTGTCTTACTCTCGAAGTGAAGCTGGGTATTATTCACAGACAAGAGAAAGGCCAGAAAACTAATAACATTGCTTCCCACCATGGCTTGACTCCATCTACTGTCTACTATTTTCAAGTCAAGAGACTCTATTAAGAAGGCTAGTGAGACCTCATCTTCCTTGCAAGCTAAAAGAACCACCAGAACTCGTGACTCTACAATGGATAAAATGGAAAGCCTTGTGGAAATGTGGTACATAAGTTTTGTATGCAGTACCATGATGCGCACTTTGTTTACATTCCACAGGTTGCCGGTTAGTGTATTTCCTGTTTCACTCCCTCCCTTCATAAAGTTAAGATCATCAACATTATAAAGTTACGTACATACATACATTAGTGTACATTATAATGACTTAAATTAAACTACCTAAATGTTTAACTTCATAATTTTTACTTTCATTAAACCTTTTACTGTACTATGATGCACTCTCACTTTGCTTACTCTCAATGGAAGTTCAAATCAGGGGTTAAACTTGTTATAATCGGTTCGCTTAACGAAGTTTCGCTTAACGAAGTGTTTTTTAGGAACGTAACCCCTTCGTTAAACGGGGGTTGCCTGTGTATATATATATATATATATATATATATATATATATATATATATATATATATATATATATATATATATATATACACACACACATTCAACTCTCGATTAACATGGTTATGTTCTTGAAGACGTCGCTTTATTCAAACAATTTTCCCATAAAATAAATGGTAATCGGGGTGTGGGGTTATGTTCCTGGCCACTGTGAAAGTCTGCCCATGTTGGGGATTATTTTTTTATTCAAACTTTAAAAAAAATGTAGACACATCACTAGGTCACGGAAACAATAAAAACACATTCTCATTTTATCAGCTCTGATGGTTCGCAATGTGCTCTCCCTCACTCTCGGTGTCTTTTCTCCCCTAGCATAGCGATCTAACACTTCCGATTTCTTTTCACTGAATACAGTATTTCTTGGAATCACTTGGAGTGATCTACTTAGTGTTAGGACTGACTGGTGAGGAGGAGGACTGTGAGAGCGCCTGTGAAGTATCAGTACCACAAAGTAAAGGTAATCCTCATGACATGATTGTATATGAATACAAAGATACGATATCCATTATAGCAAACAATAAAGGGGCGGAAACACAAATATTGTGGTGAAAGCAAAACACAAGCTAAAGGGGGTGACAAGAGCAAAAAAAGGTAAGGCTTGTAAAAAGCTAATAGATTTTTTTTTTTTTTTATTTATTTATTTATTTATTTATTTATTTATTATTATTATTTATTTTTTTTTTTTGTGTGTGTGTGTGTGTGTGTGTGTGTGTGTGTGTGTGTGTGTGTGTGTGTGTGTGTGTGTGAACATAAATGTATATATGCGATAGTAACACCTTGAGTTTTACTGGCAACCTGGTGGCAACCTCGTTACCATGGCAAAAATGTCCCTCCTTGTGTTTGTGGATACCATTTCATGGCCAGAAGTTTCTCCACTCGTAAGTTTCTTGGATTCCGGCTCACTGCAGTTCCCACCAAAAGCAACCTGGTTGCGTATGGCGTCATTAAATCGAGTTAACCCGTGCTAAATTAAATAAATCGCGTTATTTCCCTAGATATCAAGTCGTATTAAATTGAAATAACATTGTTCAAACTCACTTTAATCAAGAGTTGATATATATATATATATATATATATATATATATATATATATATATATATATATATATATATATATATATATATATATATATATATATATATATATATATATATATATATATATATATTATATTATATATATATATAATCATAAGATTGCACATTATATTAGATGATCAATGTCCATTCTAAACTAATGATTTGAAAACGAAAATCAAAGACAAAATTCAACACCAAGCTATGATTACCTACCTTATCATGACAAATTAACACACACTAGTGTGTGTGTGTGTGTGTGTGTGTGTGTGTGTGTGTGTGTGTGTGTGTGTGTGTGTGTGTGTGTGTGTGTGTGTATTCACCTAGTTGTATTCACCTAGTTGTAATTTTACAGGGCCTGGGTATCATACTCGTGTGGCCCCGTCTCCATATCCACACACATCCAACTTTCCTTTAAAACTATGCACACTCCTCGCTGACACCACCTTCTCACTCAAACCATTCCACACCTCCACACATCTTTGTGGGAAACTATATTTCTTCACATCCTTCAAGCATATTCCCTTGGCTATCTTTTTACTATGCGATCTTGTAGTTCTATTTAAGTTTTCCTCTCTCAACATCATTTGCTCATTATCCACTTCATCCAGTCCATTCAACAGTTTATAAACCTGTATTAAATCTCCTCTTTCTCTTCTTTGTTCCAAGGTAAGCAAATTCATTTCTTTTAATCTCTCCTCATAGGTCATTTCTGCCAATTCCGGAACCATTTTTGTTGCCATTCTCTGCAATCTCTCCAACTTCCTTATATGCTTCTTTTTATAAGGGGACCAAACCACTCCAGCATATTCCAATCTTGGTCTAATTACCGTACTAATTAATTTCTTCATCATATCTTTATCCATATAATGGAAGGCTAATCCAATATTTTTATCAAATTATACGTTTCTCCAAACATCTTATCAATATGAGCCTCAAACTGCCCATGGTCTTGTATTATCACTCCCAAATCCTTTTCCTTTTCCACCTTTTTCAACACTACTTCTTCACCCATCTTATATGACCCTCTTGGCCGTCTTCCACTCTTCCCATCTCCATCACATGACTTTTGCTCAGATTAAATTCCATTTGCCACCTCTTGCTCCACTCCCAAATCTTATCCAGATCTGCCTGTAAAATTTCACAATCTTCTTCACTCTTCACACACCTACACAACTTCGCATCATCCGCAAACAAATTAATATAACTGTTTACTCCCTCTGGCATGTCATTAATATATACAAGGAAAAGTATTGGTGCCAGCACTGAGCCTTGTGGGACTCCACTCTCCACCACCAACCAGTCCGACTTTGCATCCCTTATTACCGTTCTCATCTCCCTCCATCTCAAGTAGTTTTCCATCCACTTTAACACTTTTCCTTTCAGTCCTCCATAAATCTCTAATTTCCATAACAGTCTCATGTGAGGTACCTTGTCAAAAGCTTTCTTTAAATCCAAATATACACAGTCCATCCATCCTCTCTCTCTTGTATTTTGTCAACCACTCTTGAATAAAAGCTCAGTAGATTTGTTACACATGACCTCCCTTTCCTAAAGCCAAATTGATGATCCGATAATAACTTATGATCCTCCAGGAACCGTATCCAATATTTCTTTATCACCCTCTCACAAATCTTACCGACCACACTTGTTAGAGACACAGGTCTATAGTTAAGAGGCTCTTCCTTACTGCCTCCCTTATAAATGGGCACCACTTCAGCTCTTTTCCACTCTACTGGTACTTCCCTGTTTCTAATGAGCACCTTATAATATCATATAATGGATCAATCAATTCTTCTCTACACTCCTTCAATAATTTTCCTGAAACTTCATCTGGTCCCATCGCTTTATCATCTTTAAGTTCCTCCAACATTTTATATAACTCCTTTTAGGTATCTTAATGTCATCCATGTGCACATTTCCTTGTACATTCTGAGGCTTTACAAACATTGTTTCTTTAGTAAATACTTGCTGAAACCTATTATTTAGCAATTCCGCTATATTCTTAGGGTCATCTACTATCCCTTGCTCTCCTTTTAATCTTTCAATGGACTCTCTCTTTTAAGTTTACCATTTATGAACCTGTAAAACAATTTTGGATGTTCCTTACTCTTGTCTACAATATCTTTTTCAAATTTTCTTTCTTCCTCCTCCTTACCCTCACATACTCATTTCTCGCCACTCTATAATTCTCCTTATTTAGTATATTCCTGCTCTTTTCCATCTTTTCCAAGCCACATCTCTCTTTTCCTTAGCCTTAACACAAGTTGCATTAAACCAATCCTTTCTTCCTTCCTCTCTCGGTTTATACTTTGGTACAAATTTCATAACTCCTTCTTTATAATATTTCATAAAAATCTCATATTTTTTTGCACTTCTCTGATTTGTAACATCTCCTCCCAATCTAATTTTCTGAAATAATTTTTCAAACTTTCTGTGTCCATCTTTCTATAATTCAATCTACCACTCCTGTATGTCTCGTCCTTCCTTCGCTGTGTTGTTGCTATCTGCATTTCCATAACCACATGATCACTCTTTCCCAAAGGACATTTGTATTGTATATCTCCACATAGGTACACTTCTCTTGTTAACACCAAATCCAGTCTAGCCGGTTCATCATCTCCTCTATATCTAGTATTTTCCTTCACCCTCTGTTCCATCATATTTTCCATCATTAGATTAAGAAATCTCTCTCCCATGCTTCCTCTCCAACACCACTTACTAGATTTTCCCAATCCACCTCCTTACAATTAAAATCTCCTACTAGTATCACCTTTCTTTTTCCAGATAATACACTTTCCAAACTCTGTAAAGTATCCTTGATCATATTGTCGTATTCCCTTAATGTCCAAGAATTTGTTTTAGGAGGTACATAGGTCACCATGATTATTAATTCTTTTCCATCACTTTTTATCCTTATGCTTATCACTTCTGCGTTGTTCTTCCCATACCAAACCTTATCCACATTTATTTCTTTCTTCGTCATAATCATAACTCCTCCTCCACCTTTACTCTCTCTATCCTTTCTCCATATATTATATTTATTATCCAAATTTATCTTTGTTTTTTCATGCAATTTTGTCTCAGTCAAACACACTATATCAGGCTTCTCCACCATCATATAGTCTTGCAATTCCAATCTACTTGACAGTATCCCATCTATATTAGTATACATTACGGTCCACCCACTGCTCCCTCTAGGGGTTCCTCCGCATTCCTTCTTTCCACATACCACTTTCTGACTCTCTCTCCTATAACTCTCCAAAAACTTTTCTCTTTCCTCCTCAGACCGCTCATCATTTTTCCTTCTCGCCTCTTCCAACAATTCCTTATATCTTCTCCTCTCTTCCTCATTTCTATTCTTTCTCACAAACACCTCTTTACAACCTTCTATCTCTCTTAACTTTGATGTTCTATATAGGATATCCTCCGCAGATTGTTGTGACTTCAGTACTACTTTAATCGGTCTGCTCACTCTCTCCTTATACGGACCCAGTCTATGGATCTCTTCCACTTCTTCTTGTAGGTCTTTTTTTTCATCATCATTTAGATTTTTGAACAGATCTCTTACCGAGAGTGTGTGTGTGTTTGTGTGTGTGTGTGTGTGTGTGTGTGTGTGTGTGTGTGTGTGTGTGTGTGTGTGTGTGTGTGTGTGTGTGTGTGTGTGTGTGTGTGTCAATTTGTCATGATGAGATAGATAATCGTAGTTTGGTGTTGATTTCTGTATTTGATTTCCGTTTTCAAATCATGGGTTTATATAATGGACATATGCCATAGAGTGTAAGCTTATTTATGATAGTATTATAATCGTGAATCATATATGCTAATAAGTTTGATATAATCTTTAATCTTGATAAAGTAACATTTCATGTGGTGTGTGCAATTTCTTTTTTTGTTAAGTCTTTGCTTTTTTCTACTTAAGTATTTAATGTTGCAGTTACGAGATCTTACATGAATTTTCTCCATACTAAACTCCACATAGTATCTTGGTATAAAATGCTGCTGATTTTGGAATTTTCATGGTTGACATGTCATATTGAGCACTTATGTATGTACATTTAGGCTGCCTGTTATTCAAAATTAAATATTTCGTTGTTTCCGTGATAAACCTTTGATTTAAAACTTTAAAAAAAGAGTGGAACAAGAAACTGCTTTAAATGAAAACCTTTGTGTTTCTGCTTTTGAATTATTTTCTCTGTCCTTTGTCTGGTAACCGTGAGTTATGTACCGGTGCTGCCAATCACAGTCACTCAATGGCGCACCGTACGCCTTAGGGCCTGCGCGCTTGTCGGTCCGTAAGCTATAATAAATCTTGGCCATCAGGATTTTGTTTCAATTGTGTTGGTCTACTGGCTCCTTCACATCTTGCAAGTAAGCATTACTTTTAGTAAATCTATAGTTTGCAGTTACTCATGAGATAGATTATGAAATATTAGAAGTACCTAAAGCGTTTCTTTGGTGTAACTTATAGCTTTTGTTCTTGTTCTTGTTATTTTTGCTATTGTTTTCGAGGTTGCTGTTACTGCTGTTGTTGTTGTTGTTGTTGTTGTTGTTGTTGTTGTTGTTGTTGTTGTTGTTGTTGTCGTTATTATTATTATTGTTGTTGTTATTATTATTATTATTATTATTATTATTATTATTATTATTATTATTATTATTATTATTGTTATAAGTATTAGTATTATCATTTTTATTGCTATTATAATCAACATCATCATCACTATCATTATCAGATTGTCATTCGCCTTGTCCTGCTGTTACAGCGAAGTGATACTTTCACAAATGATAACCTGTATGGAGTGTTGGTCAACATATTGAGGATGCTCATGTGTTTCCTGTTTGGTTGTTATTAATCTCTCTCTCTCTCTCTCTCTCTCTCTCTCTCTCTCTCTCTCTCTCTCTCTCTCTGTGTGTTAAACTATAAAAATTTCAACGTGAAAGATTCGCTCTATAATGTTAGTGATTTTCATTATTACCATTATTATCTTAATCTTTGAGTAGGATATGTGCTACGTAGAACAGTAGCTCCCAAATTAGGTGGCGGCTCCTCCACGTGGCGTGAAGCTAAAACAAGATCTTGAAGTCATTTTCCAATGAATCATTGTTTAAGTTAAAAAACAAAAGATTTAGTTAGTATAGTTAACTTTGATCTTTTCTAAAGAAACAATCCATAGGAGTCATATATGAAGCAAATTTGTATAAGGAATACTTTAGAGAACTGTTAAAAGCAGAAATCTTGAGGTAAAAAAATAATAAAATAAATAAATAAATGAATAAATAACTAAACATTTTGTGCTGGTTACATTACATCTAGATTAAGGTGTCCAGTTTTTGTAGTCTTATTACAGGAAAGCTTTAGTTGTATTGAAATCACTATAAAACAACTGACTAAAAGGATATAGTGGATAAGGGATATTCCTTACGAAACGGGTCTGATGCTTTCACATTCACATTTCTTAGAGAGACAAAATAATTAGGAGTGGAGCTGATAGAAATCTTCAAATTATTATTATTTATGCATAAGGGCAACATAATCAAAATACTAAAAATATAAAAGATATATGTCTTGACACGCCCCTCTTGAAAGAATTTAATTCATGGGAAATAGGAAACGCAGAAATAGGAAGGGAGGTCCGGAGTTTATCGGAAAAAAGGATTAGAGCATTAGTGAGATGAAAAAAAAAGAGATTAGTGTGAAATGTCTTGTACAGAGAGACTACGACAAGAAGGAAGGCATGCAGTTAGCAAGATCAGCAGTTAGCATGGAAATAGTAATAGAAGATAGCAAGAGATATAACATTGCGGATATGAGAGCTTTTGTTTCCACCATGCCTAAAAGAACCATGCCAGTATAACTCCACCATACAGTATATATGAAGTATACTCCATACATGGATGGAAAAGGCCCCTATACAAAGTCAGCAGGAGGATTCATAAAATCTGTTTAGCTAAAATTAGATGTGAAGTTTCCAGCATAGACTATAAATGAAGGATGGACTGAGGTTACCTATTATAGAAAAAAAAGAGGTAGTTGGAAGCCAATGAAGAAAAAAAGGTATAGTTATCTGAAAGATTGTGTTGATTTCATAGATAGAAGAATTGCTTTTTGAGGCATTGGACAATACTAAGTTTGCTGTGCGCCATTCAGAATGTTTAGAATGATTGGAAGTCAGACACTGATATATATATATATATATATATATATATATATATATATATATATATATATATATATATATATATATATATATATATATATATATATATATAGTGGTACCTCGCAATATAGGCCACTATATATATATATATATATATATATATATATATATATATATATATATATATATATATATATATATATATATATATATATATATATATATATAGTGGTAGCTCGCAATATTGGGCAGTAACGGATTTCGCTCAATAACGGACTAGTCAGACACTAATAAATTTTTTGGACCATAATTGCATTTTTTTCTTTCTTCCTTATGAATCTATAATAACTTGCTTTGTTCGTCTACGATTTACGAAACTTATAATAAGGTGGAGAGTGGCGATTACTTGCCTGTGGGGGTGATTGGAATAATACTCATGGTAATTTGCGGTCCCGGGCTGGTTATGGCCAAAGCCTGCTCGAGTGAAATGCTGCTTATGCATTTTGTTTGAATGTTATTGGGCAAGCGAGAATAATGGAACTTCCACACTGAGAGAGAGAGAGAGAGAGAGAGAGAGAGAGAGAGAGAGAGAGAGAGAGAGAGAGAGAGAGAGAGAGCCACAAACAACGAAAGTGCAGATGACAAACAAATACAACCAAAAACTCTCCAGTCATTTGATTTTTGCCTTCATTTACCGGTCCTTGGAGGTCTACGATTTCACTTTTTTTCTTCTTTTGCTTGAGGGCTATTTTGTCTGAAGTGGGCTAGGTTTTCTTTTACTTGATGACATAATGAGCAAACTGTGTCATCATCGCGACGGCAGAAAGTATTGTCAACAACTTAGCTGCCCGATCTCTCTCTCTCTCTCTCTCTCTCTCTCTCTCTCTCTCTCTCTCTCGCAGAGAGTAGCCATGTGGCAAGTTTGCAGCAGGGCAATTCTTTATAGGAAAACTGCATAAAGTGCAAGCCTGCGAGGTATCGTCACTTAGCATTTCCCTGCTAATATGCAACGTTTAAGGAGGAACACACACACACTCTCTCTCTCTCTCTCTCTCTCTCTCTCTCTCTCTCTCTCTCTCTCTCTCTCTCTCTCTCTCTCTCTCTCTCTCTCTCTCTCTCTCTCTCTCTCTCTCTCTCTCTATATATATATATATATATATATATATATATATATATATATATATATATATATATATATATATATTACGCATTATTTTTTTCTCAAAAGTGACATGAAACAAAAGTTAGAAGGATTTCGGCAGTAATTTCGGAAACACATGATTTATATAGAAGACAGAGGAAGAGAAAGAAAGACAGAGACAAAGGTTAAGGAGGTGGAGCAGCATTAAAGAAAGAAGGCAAGCCCACGATCAACGGAGGGGTGACAATTATGTGGAAGTAGTCTTATTTTTATGTGAGAGGAGAAACTGGCCAAGAAGAACAAAAAAAAAAAAGCCACTTAATTGCCAGTCCCTTTACAGGTCAAAGAGTCGGGCGAAAGAAAACGATAGATGTCTTGAAACCTCATGTTGTAAGATTGAAATACAGAAGCAGATAGGGATTTCCAGAGTTTATTAGAGAAAGGTATGAATGGTTGAGACTACTGGGCTGCGTTCCAGAGCGAAATACGCAACAGTCTGCAAACGAAGAAAATCCACTATAACAGGGAAAGGGTAGAACAACGGGGTTTGATGACGTTTTTGTGCGCTCCAGTCCCGCACAGCGTCAGGAGGTAGTATGCCTATCCCTCTGCGGGAGGTAAATTTTGATTGTCAAATCAATTCCATTCATATTTAAATAACGACACGCTACCGATGTGCGAGCGTACCCCTATCGAAAATGGTATCGATGAAGGTGTCGATTGTTGGTAGAACGTCATTGTTTACAACTACACGCGTTGCTAATAATTACACCTCCAGAGGTGTAGTAATGACATCGCTATTTCTTTTGTAAATATTCACATGCACAAAATAATACATATTTTTAGCCTTATCCAAGCTTTACCACGCAAGAAACATGATTTTTTTTATGCACATAATGAAATCTTGGATGAAACAGCAAAAATAGATATCAGGATGACAGAACAAAATTTCAAATTTGTCCAGGGGTGGAATTCACGAAACTTCAACAACAGGCTAGCGACACGCGTTGTTTGTAAACAACAACGCTGTACCAAAACGCTATAGCTACTCTAACGCCTAAAATGTTGTTAGGCTGTTGTTGTTAACAATCAACGTGCGTCGGTAATAACAACACCTCCCGAGGTGTTGCAAAGGCATTGTTATCTCTTATATAAATATTAATTTACACAAAACAGGCTCTTTTTTAGCCTCATCCAAGCTTTACCATCCAAAATATATGACTTTGTGATGCACAAAATGAAATCTTACATAAAACGGCGAAAATAAACATCAAGACAAGAGTGCAAATTTGCCGCCTGACAGACGCACAGCCACTATCATAAGTTTCCCTTGCTTTGCCGTGGAAGTCATCGATTCCGTGATCGCCTGGACTCCTTTGGCCCTGAGCGATGGTGAGCTCAAGTATTGTTTTCCTTGGCAGGAGCTAATCCTCCTGTTCGAGGAAATAGAACCTCTACTTAGTCTTAGGAGACACAAAGCGAAGCCATGCATTGCCTGTGCACACGAAGGTACTGCTGCCCCTGAGGCTGTTTGCAAGTGCACGGCTCTTTTCACAGCGTCATTGGAGACACCGCTGGTAAGATATCTATGTTTTTTTTTTTCTTATTTATACCAATTTACATAGATATACAGAGTTTTAGTACATTATACATTACATACTTAGTACAATATTAGGCTAAAGAAGTCACAGTTAATGCCTTCTATCCGAAAGCCTGCCTCTGTCTGTCTGTTTGTAGCAGCCACTCGTTCACTGTGCACTTGAACTGCTGCGTGGACCAGCAGCCCTCTACACTCGTTTGCACAGCAACAAAAGCGTTCCACAAGCCGATATACGTGTTGAGGAATTGCCTTTGTTGGTGCCACTTTCTGCAACTGGGCTGGAGCAGCTCCCCATGGGCACGGATGACGGCTCTGGTGGCAATCTCGCTCTGTCGGGCAGGCTGCTGGAGTTCCTGCAGGTGAGCCACCCTCTGTTGCTGCACCTTGAACATGACGGTGAGGCCCGCCACGTCCCGCCGGTGTTGGAGGGTGTGCAGTGTAGGGTGGAAGCCGAGCTCACTCTCCCTGATGAGCCTCGCCGCTCGGTCCTGGACCTTGTCCAGGAGAGCGAGATGTTTGCTGGCCGCGCCGCCCCAGGCAAGGCAGGCGTATTCAAGGAGGAGCGGACCTGCGCCTTGTAGAGCAACTCCAGTCCTTTGGCGTCCAGAAGGTAGGAGATTCTCCTCAGGGATGCCAGCTTCCCTGAGGCCTCTCTGGCTAGTCGCTCCAAGTGGGTCCTGAAAGTTAACTTACGGTCGTAAGTTACCTCCAGCACCTCCACCTCCTCCCGCGGCGTCAGTGTCTCCCCGTTGAAGGCGAGGCGCACTCATCCTGGTGATGCTTAGCAGCTGGGTTTTGTGAGCAGCAAACTTAACTTGCCACTTCCTTCCCCAGGCTGCGATGCGGCTCAAGGTGGCGTTGACGTCACGGGTGGCTGCAGCTTCCTCCTCCAGTCCGTAGCTGTGGGATAGTATTATATCATCTGCAAACGCCTTCGCTGCAGGAACGAGGTGTAGCAGATCATTGATATACACATTCCACAGCAAAGGGCCGAGGCAGCTCCCTTGAGGAACGCCTGCCCTTATGGGCTGTGGTTTTGATTCCCGCCCATTAATAATTACTTTGTGGTGCTCAAGTAATTTTCTAGGAGCTGGAGGAGTGCTCCGTTCACGCCTACAGCGTTTATTAAAGTCCTTACCTTGGCCTTATTACTGGTCTATTTTCTTACATTCTTTTGCATATACCTTAACATTCACCAAAAATAGAAATACAAGGTGGGAGAGAAGTGCCCTCAGTGTCCTGGGGAGGGGGTGAGGGGAGGTTCTGTCTTTTTCAGACTTCTTCAAAGTCTGCATTTACAAAGTTTAGCACTTGATTTTTTGGCGGAGCTCGTCATCATAAAATAAGAAACTTCAAGAGACTATTTTGACAGTTGTCACTTTAGTGCATAAAGCTCTAAGCATTATGTCACGTGACTTTCTCAGCGAGTGGGAATGTAAATGCCATCTTATGATTGGCTGTCTTTGCTCGTGACGTCACAGTGATGGCTCACAATCTCAGTAGCCAATGGGCACGCTTCGATCAGTTAGCCAATAACAACAAGTGTTCGGGTATACCATTTCTCCGACATCGTTGCAATGTTGTTATCAGACCTGTCGATCGCTAAGAGCATTGTTATGAGCAACGCGCTAACAACGAGTTTCATGAATTAAACCCCAGGTCACCGGCCTGCCGATCGGCGAAACTCAGCCAATGGCCAGTGGCTACACGCACCACAATATTTGTGAACTTCCTGCTACTCTAGTAACTGCTGCTATGGAAAAAACACTCAATCATAAACCGTAGCCACTAACCTACTACATTCTGCCAGGTTTCTTCTTTTTCACTGTGATTTTTGTCGTCAAGATTCCCCGAAATCACTGCACCCTTGACTTTACATCTATTTCATCAAGTTTGAGGTCTTATGTAGGTGAATCATTGTTTCCAGGGTTTAATATGAGGTTCAGTAGGCTTAATGAAAGGATTGTTAGGACTTTTGACTGTAATGAGTAGTAGCTGTGGGGCCGTGGGAGCTGTGTATCTAAGTTTACGAACAATATCATACTTCTCAGCCAGAGAGGACACAAAGCTACTTTGTTATTGGTTGCCTTTGCTCGTGACGTCACTATGATGACGTCATACCCTCGGTAGCCAATAAGCACTCTTGGATCGGTTAGCGACATCCACTCCCAGTAGCGACAAGTGTTCATGGACACCACTTTTACGACCTCGTTGCGATGTCGCTATCAGACCTGTTCGCTAGTTAGGCCTTTGTTATTACCGACGCGCTACTGACACGTTTCACAGATTCCACCCCTTGAATATATATATATATATATATATATATATATATATATATATATATATATATATATATATATATATATATATATATATATATATATTTTACAGTCCCTGGACAAATTATTAGACGCACTTTGAATTTTTAAGAATTTTGCAGGTTTCGAGTAGAAAACTTTGCTAATTAGAATCAGACATGCCTAAAACTTACAGATTAGAGTAGTTTGAATACTTGAGGCTAGTAAAAACTCATATCTGATAAGAGTAGACCTTTATTTCTACATTATTGACCAATATATCATCACTCAAGGACAAAAGACATAGTGTCAACATTTTGTCATACCTCCTTTTGCGGTTATTAACGCTTCGATACGCCTTGGCATACTATCAATACATGACTGAACTGCCTCCTGGATCTGTGGATGATGATTCCAGACATGAATTATCTTTTCAATCAGTTGATGTTTCGTTGCAATGATTCATTAATTACAACTTCTCTCTTTATCAGCTCCCATACATTTTGTATAGGATTCATATAGGATGAATTTCCTGGCCAGGGAAGTAGAGGAACATTCTTAATTAATAGACTTTTTCTACTCGTAACATGCAAGATAAAAAGAAAACCAGGGTGCGTCTAATAATTTGTCCAGGGACTGTATATATATATATATATATATATATATATATATATATATATATATATATATATATATATATATATATATATATATATATATATATATATATATATATATATATATATATATATATATATATATATATATATATATATATATATATATATATATATATATATATATATATATATATATATATATATATATATATATATATATATATATATATATATATATATATATATATATATATATATATATATATATATATATATATATATATATATATATATATATATATATATATATATATATATATATATATATATATATATATATATATATATATATATATATATATATATATATATATATATATATATATATATATATATATATATATATATATATATATATATATATATATATACCACCAATTAACTTTTGGGATATGTAAAAAGTCTGTAAGTGTTCAATGAATAGCTCTTAGCATAGATGCGGGCTTCTTAAGGACTTATTAAATACCTAACTGTTTTGCGTATTCCGCCCCAAAGTCCGTATCTGCTAAAAGATCGACTTTCTGAAAAAGGCAAGAAGTAAACTTGGATTTTTCTGTCAAATGTCCTGTTTATTGACATATTTACCATTTAATATTACGATCACTTGACGAAACATCTACTAAATCTAACCATTTATTGATAAAAGGTCAGGATTTAAATTGGTTAAAAAGAAAAAATCTTTGACCCCTCGTTCTTTATGCAAAATTTTCGTATGAACAAAATAACAAGAGTTTGCCGTCAACTGATGTTTCTTCATTGAACAAGTAACTAAGGTTGCACAGCTGATATCCAAGTAAATTTTTCTATTTTTGTTTATATATGTTTATTTTCCTTTTACACAATATTAAAACAATATTTAAAATTTTTTGAAGCACGCCTCCCTCCCTCTTACTAATCTTAGCCACAAGCCGCCACTGTTCCTTTATTTTATCCAATAATGACTGCAATTGTTGACTTCAATGTGAAGTCTGTGTATCCTATATTATTGAATTTTTGTCTTCCGATACTTACACCTTCATATTTTGATTGTTTTCAAATATTTACCGTTATTATTTCTCCATAAAGTGAGAACCCACCAGGGGAAAACACGTAGCACTGCCTAGCTCCTCTTCTGATTGCCTAACTCTCAACCTTATTACATTTATGTATTTTGAGCCCTGTAGGCCACTAATTCTTTATAACTTAATATTTTTTGTTAACTACTTCAATACTTTTCAGAATATCAACTATCCCCTCTTCTTCAATGACACTCGGTCTGTCTCTTTCTTCCACATTGAATATCCTCGGTCTGTCCTTTGCTCATAATCTTAACTGGAAACTTCACATCTCATCTCTTGCTAAAACAGCTTCTATGAAGTTAGGCGTTCTGCGGCGTCTCCGCCAGTATTTCTCGCACTTCCAATTGCTTATTCTGTACAAGGGCCTTATCCGCCCCTGTATGGAGTACTCTTCGCATGTTTGGGGGGGTTCCATTCACTCAGGTTTTATTAGATAGGATGGAATCAAAAGCTTGTCGTCTCATCAACTCTCCTCCTCTGACTGACTGTCTCTTTCTCACCGCCGGAATGTTGCATCTCTTTCTATCTTTTATCGCTATTTTCATACTAACTGTTCTACTGATCTTGCTGACTACATGTCTCCCTTCCTCCTGCAGCTTCGCTGTACAAGGCATTCTTCTTTCTCTCATCTCTATTCTGTCCAACTCTTTAGCGAAAGAGTTAACCAATACTCTCAATCATTCATACCTTTCACTGCTTGTTTCTGTATTTCCGTCTTTCTACGATTTGACTTCTTTAAAGAGAGAGGTATCAAGACATTTCCTCCCTAATTTTGGATAACCCTTCTTATATTTTAGAAAACCAGCATAAAGTGGGCCTTTTTTTTTGGCAGGCCTTCTCTCCTGCATAAAAAAAGAATGTAATATATATATATATATATATATATATATATATATATATATATATATATATATATATATATATATATATATATATATATTATGCTTATCACGGTAGAAATTTGGAATATATTACGTAAATGTAATTATTTACAGTGTGTTGTCAGCGAGGCAGGAGCCACGTAAGGAGGCGATGGCTGTTGTTCACTCTTGCCTTCATGCCTCTGGTGCCTGCTTTAGTAGCCTATAAGCAAGACCTGTCATGTAAGTCTCTCTCTCTCTCTCTCTCTCTCTCTCTCTCTCTCTCTCTCTCTCTCTCTCTCTCTCTCTCTCTCTCTCTCTCTCTCTCTCTCTCTCTCTCTCTCTCTCTCTCTCTCTCTCTCTCTCTCTCTCTCTCTCTCTCTCTCTCTCTCTCTCTCTCTCTCTCTCTTTTAGCATGTATGTGTGTGTGTGTATTCACCTAGTTGTAATTTTACAGGGCCTGGGTATCATACTCGTGTGGCCCCGTCTCCATATCTACACACATCCAACTTTCCTTTAAAACTATGCACACTCCTCGCTAACACCACCTCCTCACTCAAACTGTTCCACACCTCCACACATCTTTGTGGGAAACTATATTTTTTCACATCCTTCAAGCATATTCCCTTGGCTATCTTTTTACTATGCGATCTCGTAGTTCTATTTAAATTTTCCTCTCTCAACATCATTTGCTCATTATCCACTTCATCCAGACCGTTCAACAGTTTATAAACCTGTATTAAATCTCCTCTTTCTCTTCTTTGTTCCAAGGTAAGCAAATTCATTTCTTTTAATCTCTCCTCATAGGTCATTTCTGCCAATTCCGGAACCATTCTTGTTGCCATTCTCTGCAATCTCTCCAACTTCCTTATATGCTTCTTTTTATAAGGGGACTAAACCACCCCAGCATATTCCAATCTTAGTCTAATTACCGTACTAATTAATCTCTTCATCATATCTTTATGTGTGTGTGTGTGTAATAATAATAATAATAATAATAATAAACGGTTTATTAATTAGGCAATGTAAAAAAATACACTGAAAATGTACAGGGGGACATTACCACAATGAACTAAAAATGCTTAACCTAACTATGGATAAACTTAACCTAGAAATTCACTTATTTATTTAAAGCTCGCACAATAGTGGGCACCGCGCTGAGCCGGTACCGATCCGTGCGCGGTGTGTGTGTGTGTGTGTGTGTGTGTGTGTGTGTGTGTGTGTGTGTGTGTGTGTGTGTGTGTGTGTGTGAAAATAATTATAATGATAAACGGTTTATTGATATTGCTGTATACACTGAACATCTACAGTGGGTTGGGGGAGAATTGAAATTACTTACCCAGGAAGACCCTCAAAACTTTTTTGTGTAAGATATATATATATATATATATATATATATATATATATATATATATATATATATATATATATATATATATATATCTGTCTCTAAAGCTGAACTCTTCTCTCAAACCTTTGCTAATAACTCCACCTTGGATGGGATGATCTTGAGCTTGTCCCTTCCTCTCCTCCTGCCACTGATATTTCATGTCTTCAATTAAAATACTTCGTAATGACGTCTAACCCAGAAACCAAACAATCCAAAACATCTCTGGCTGGCATTGACTGATATTGGCACCCTATTTACTATTTAGTCCGGGCCTTCCTTGGCAGATCTTTCTGGCATGGAAATCTCCCTCTCCCACAGAAAAGGGTCAGAGGAAAGATAGAAACCTCCTCTAGCATAGTTTTCGGGGTACCTTGGGCACGCAAGGTTCATCTCTATGACAATGCAGCTACCACTCGATTTTTAATCAAGGTAAATTTAATTCTTCTGACAAAACTATAAAACCTAAATGCAAATAAAGTTCCTTCGTTATATACTTAAAACAAAACTAATATATGTAAAGGAAAAATATAAAAATGCCAATAAGGTTTCTCCCTTCACCTAGTGAGCCAGCCTTCAACTTCGCTAAATATATATATATATATATATATATATATA
The DNA here is from genome assembly GCF_017591435.1 of Portunus trituberculatus. Classification (NCBI taxonomy): domain Eukaryota; kingdom Metazoa; phylum Arthropoda; class Malacostraca; order Decapoda; family Portunidae; genus Portunus; species Portunus trituberculatus. The sequence goes on from NC_059284.1 coordinate 1,797,773, forward strand.
TATATATATATATATATATATATATATATATATATATATATATATATATATATATATATATATATATATATATATATATATATATATATATATATATATATATATATATATATATATATATATATATATATATATATATATATATATATATATATATATATATATATATATATATATATATATATATATATATATATATATATATATATATATATATATATATATATATATATATATATATATATATATATATATATATATATATATATATATATATATATATATAACGTCCAGCAAAAAAAAAAAAAATATCACATTTATCTATACATATGTACCTGACATATTAATTTTTTGCCATGTGTGTGTGTGTGTGTGTGTGTGTGTGTGTGTGTGTGTGTGTGTGTGTGTGTGTGTGTGTGTGTGTGTGTGTGTGCACCATAGTAAAATTGCACACACGTTTCCTTAGGGTCAACGGACGTCAAATCAATGTGCTTGATAGAAGTACTTCAGGCAGCTGTGGCACCCCAGTGTACGATAATATTCATTACGGATGGACTTTACGACATCAAATTTCAGGTAACATCAAATATATATATATATATATATATATATATATATATATATATATATATATATATATATATATATATATATATATGTATGAGGTAATGATTATCTACGTTGTTTGGATTGGTAATCTGGTCCTGTAAGAAGAATTTGAAAGAAAGTTGTTTGGTGACTTTGTTATTTGTACTTATCATTATGTTTGCTTCAAGATTTATCATTTACTTTTAAAGTATTATTCTTTTTACGAGTATATTTCTTTTGCAATTAACATTTTCTTTTATATTTCCTTTATGATATGCTATTCTTTTATATTTCATTTACTCTAACGTAAACAAATGAGGGCGAACGATACTTTAGGTCTGTGTCACGAGGAAGCAAAGCTCTTCCCTTGTTTAGGCGAGCTCGTTACTATATTTTCTTGTGATTATTTTTGATTTATGAAGTTGTTATTTTGGGGTCATTCTTACGTCAAGTATTTATAAAATTTTGATTCTTGGAGAGCTTCGAATACCACGTTTCATTTGAAAGATATTAGTTGATTATTAAGAATAATATGTAATTTTCCAGGACTACCCAGGTACAGACTACCACCACTGATGAAAGAATAAGTCAAGTGAATTCTGATGCTCTTAGAGATATTTGGAGACAATATCAGCTCCGTGTTGATCAATAGTAAACAAATACTATACACTTATAATGAATTATATAATCAATAAGCTACAAAGCACTTTGAACTTTGACCCAATTGTTCACCTTCTCAAACCGAGACCCAGAGGCCATTTTAGAATAGACAGACTATAACGACCAACTGAAAAAAAAAAAATAAAAGGCACTTCATGAAAAGCTAAACAGTGATTTAAATTCTGCCTGTATACGCTGAGCAGTTCAAGTTCAGGAAAGATTTTCCAAAGAAAGAAATGGATTTGGAGCACCATGAGCTGAAGAATATAACAGAAGAAAGAACATTTCTTTTTTTCTATAATAAAGCCTTACAAAACAGGGCCAGATAGACGTCGCAGTACTGGTGGGAGACAAAGGCATACGATTTCGTGTCTAGAATTGGTTTAAATAAGGAGGTTCTGGAAATGTATCAGCAAGTTATAGTGAACGATATAGAATATGCCATAAATAAATAAATATTTCCAAGATATATTTTCTTGTGAGCTATTCAATTGAATAGCGGGATGCAGTGTGTCTCTGGGGAGAGTAGGAACCTTGTGTCATGCTTTTTAACTACAGGTGAAGTTAAGTTCGTGTACATTCCTTCACAATTATATATATATATATATATATATATATATATATATATATATATATATATATATATATATATATATATATATATATATATATATACACCGGTATATATGTAGCTGAAGGTAGAGAATTTGATTAAGTTTTTAAAAACAAGATCCTCTGTCCTATCCGGAAATGAAAGATAAATTAACAAGTCTACGTAAAGCAAGGACTACTAATAAATGAAAAAAAATTGCTGTTTTATTTAGATAAATTAGTAGAAAAAGTATAGAGCAATGTTGACTTTTTCTCTTTCCAAGAAACAAATAAAAAAACTGATGTAGTGACAAATGAAGTAAATGAAGTTAATGAAATTATGAATTAGATAATAAATAAAAAGAACTTAGCAAGCTAAATGAAATGAAGTTAGATAAGAAAACTGGAAATAATGTTCAAATAATAATTAATTTGGATGAGTTTAAAAATTACTTAGAAGGTCCCATAACTACTAATTATAGTAATTGTGATAATCAGAAAGTTAGCATTAAAGTATTTCAAGAGAGACTGTCAACACTGGAATGTGAAACCTTCAGTGTGAAAGAAATGGATGAATTTGGTTTCCACAGATTTATTGATTAATTTGGTAATGTAATAGGATGAAAAAAAAAGCAGTTTTAAAACTCAGCCGAATAGTTCTCTTATATGGATATTTAAAGAATCATTCCATTGTCAAACAACAGTACCTGAGGATATACACAAAGTAGGCCAGTTGATAGCTCATCTCGTGTGTGTGTGTGTGTGTGTGTGTGTGTGTGTGTGTGTGTGTGTGTGTGTGTGTGTGTGTGTTTGTGTGTGTATGTGTGATTTATTTCCATTTTTTTTCCAGTTATTTTTTGAAGCTGATTACAATGTAGCTACATTCAAGATGGAAGAAAGTATTTGGGAAGCAAACGCAACACAAGCGAAGGCCTCACGTTTGTTGACAGAAGCCCGCCAAGTAAGTTATTTATGTAATATCAAATAGAACGATATGCTAATAAGGCTTCTTATCTTATAGTTACGAAATAAGTGATAAGTTTATTCAATAATGTCACCAAAAGGTAAGACGGACAGTGAAATGCGCCGTGGTGGTGGTGACGAGTGACAACCCAGCTTTCATCGATACATTCGCTACGTTTTCGCTCAAGTATCGTCTATTAGGGGGGTCAAGTAAACTCATCATCTTCACTCGCCTCGAGTTTCAGCTCGTGAATCAACTCATTGCCTCCCGTTGGACACTCTCTATGATGAATACAATGGTACTTAACCAGGAACAAAACAACCCCATCAGGTATATAATTTTTCTTGATTGGATGTTCTTTGTAACACGGGATGAGATATGCCTTTTTGTTTCACTGCTAAGGTTGATGGAAGATCTTTGCCGTCATATAGCACTAAAGTCATTCCCGCAATATCATGACCAGCGTAACCAGTATGGCATTATCATTTGACCTCTAATTTTGCATGTTAGTACCTGCAGCTGCTAAAGCCATCTCGTAATTTGTATGTCCACAGACTGATAGGATACGTCTACTTCCCGTATGGTCATAAAGGTCCTGTTGTGCACAGAATTGCTGCATGGACCGCCGACAAGGGTCTTTGGTTTTATTCCACCGTACCTTTTTTCCCCGAGAAATTCTCCAAGTAAAATCAATTATAATATATTGTGTATGATTATCTGGACCCATCTTTTTCTAGTTATTTGTTCCATTAAATCTTATGACCTCTACAGCTTCCACGGAGCAGTTGTGAACGTGACGGCGCTGCCCTATACACCACATTGGCTGGAGGAAATAGAACAGGACGAAAACTTCTCAACTGTAAAAAGATATTCAGGCACAGACTTCTTCCTTCTCTCAAGCATTGCCAGTACACTGAACTTCAAAATAAATGTCATTCCAACATCAAGCTGGGACGAGGTACGTTGACACAAATAGTAATTAATAAAGAGGACGTTAGAGATGTATTGGGTACTATATTCTAGCTTCGTGGATGCGCTGTTAGAGAGGAATAAGCATTTCTGAGGAATCGTGGTCCTTCCTCTCCCTACCTTATGACAGCAATAGGGAGTTTTCAGAAGTAGTAGTTGTCACCAGGTTGCAGGACGTACGTGTCCCCTTCGCTCTCACACGGGTAATATAGAGCAAGAGCACAGAGATGCAATAATTCGTTATAATATATTTTTCTACATAATTCCTTCTAAGTATTAACACAGGCATAATCTAAACCAGTCGAATCTTTTCCTTCCTCCTTCATCTCGTCACAAACTTCCCTCCCTGTCAGCCCCTATTCCCTTACCATTCTTAAATAAAGAAATGAAGGAACAAGGAAATGATAACTCGCTCTCCCCGTCCTGCTTATTTCATCTCTCTCTCTCTCTCTCTCTCTCTCTCTCTCTCTCTCTCTCTCTCTCTCTCTCTCTGTGTCACACACACACACACACACACACACACACACACACACACACACACACACACTATTGTTGCTTGAGGCACAGGACATGTTGGACCTCACCAGAATCCTGGAGTTTTTCTAACACTAAGTGAAAAACTTGGAGAATGAGATAAAAACGCTGAAAAGCTCTGATAAAGAACACAAGGATGCAATTGAAACATTGAAAACAAGAGTTGTGGAATTATGGAATTAAAGCAAAGACAAAATTATCAAGAAGACTACAACTGCAGAAACATCATTCGAATCACCGGTATTCACAAACCTACCCGGGAGGAAACCTCCAACACGGTATCGAAGCTTCGATGAAGATTGAAGGAGTTCATCTTACTGGTGGCGCTGTGCCTTTTCGTGCTCAAACGGTGGTGGCCGTGCTAAAAAAAATTCAGTGACAAGAAAACAGTAGATCGCAATGGAAGAAGTTTAAAGGTAGAGACATTTTCAACAATGAGGATCTTGGTTCAGCATCGCTAATGTCAGATGCCGCTTCACACACACACACACACACACACACACACACACACACCGCGTATTGTAGTGGTTAGCATACTCGGCTCACAACCGAGAAGGTCCGGGTTCGAGTCCCGGGAAGGGCCCTTGTTTACCTAGCAGCAAGTAAGTACGGGATGTAACTCGAGGGGTTGTGGCCTCGCTTTCCCGGTATGTGGAGTGTGTTGTGGACTTGTGGTCTCAGTCCTACCCGAAGATTGGTCTGTGGGCTCTGTACTCGCTCCGAGAAGGATGACTGGGTGACCAGTAGACGACCGTGGTGAATTACACACACACACACACACACACACACACACACACACACACACACACACACACACACACACACACACACACACACACACACACACACTGGCTGGGTGACCAGTAGACGACCGTGTTAGATAATTATAATGGACTGAAAATACGTAACTTCTCATATCGAATTCTGAAACATAGGACTTTAATGGCATAAACCATTTATATCTATATGTTTGTTAAACATATGCAACTATTCTAGCTAGATGGATATATGATGAAACGATTTTATGCCATCTTACAGCGGATACTTGACGTGTCAAAGGGGGTTTTGCGCAACATAGGCAGGCAAAATTTTCTATCATGTGTATTATTTTATATTTTGGGTTATATATCATTCCATACCATAATGCAATTGAAACATTGAAAACAAGAGTTGTGGAATTATGGAATTAAAGCAAAGACAAAATTATCAAGAAGACTAGCGCATTTCTTTCATATCTTTGCACTCACGAGTGATTGCTGAATCTAAACATCATACCAAAACCTTTGCAAATAGACAATTAACAGAAACATAATGAGATGAAGTGAAAAAGTAGTGTGTGCATTGTTTATAACCCTTTTAGTTTATTGCAACAGTTCGAAGTAACTTAGTAATAATTACTATATATAAACTGTTCCTTATTGTAGAACAAAGACTTCTGAATGCTATGATACTGTATCTTCAGATTTCTGATAAAGTTTTATACAAGCGGTAAGTGGAATAATAACCATCGCGCGCCACACAAACATGTGTCAGTTTTAAGTCAGCCACATCACAGTCAGTTTTACTCGTAAGCATCACGACCTCCACTCCAGTCCATTGCAGGATATCCTGAAGTATGCCAAAATTGTGTTTCTCTCTCTCTCTCTCTCTCTCTCTCTCTCTCTCTCTCTCTCTCTCTCTCTCTCTCTCTCTCTCTCTCTCTCTCTCTCTCTCTCTCTCTCTCTCTCCAGTAAAGTCATTATTTCAGTTAGCACTTTCGATAAAGAGGTTAGAGCTTTGATTATAAAGAAATGGAAATTATTGCTTGACCGTTACTACGTGGTTTGATTAAAGAACAAACGTTGCAGAGAGAGAGAGAGAGAGAGAGAGAGAGAGAGAGAGAGAGAGAGAGAGAGAGTCATTCCCCTACCAACACCAAGAAATGTAAATCCAATAAAAGAGGAAAAGTTTCATGTGTCATATAATAATCAATCACACGTAGGGAAAAAAAGTGCGAATATAAAAAGCTTTTCTCGTCTTATTTTCCCTCTTAATCATTTTGTTCTGAGTTTCATCACGTTACTCACCTCAAAACGCACAGGTGTTTTAGGCAGGGATGTGGGGTACCTCATTATTCAGGTGATGGAAACTCACAGAAACACAACAAAACACAAGACAAATTCATTCATCGTAATAACATGAAAAATGTGACTGTGTTTACTTTTTACTTGGCTCTTACCATAGATTCTGTAAGTCCCACTCCATGCGCACTACTAATAGGGGTGTCTACATGCAAAGTTTGCTGAGGTAGGTAAAAAATAAATAAATAAACTCAGGACGCCTTTTTCTTTGTTTTGAGACTTAACCCGCCTAATATTTCGGCAGGTCAGCCGACACACGTCAAGTATCCGAAGTTTATGACCACACATGTGTATGACCAAAACTACACTGATGAAACTATACGTACATGTGCGTAGCCATTATGGATCTGATATTGAAAGTAGAACCCTCTATCACTTTGTATCCTCGATAGTCTTAAAAAAAGAAAATAATAGTTGTCTTTAACTTCTTCGGTAACAGGTAGCTGTGAAAGTTGAGGAGCGAAAATCGTTCATGGCCACCGTCTTCCATAATATGTTACCTCAGCGGTTGAAGCGCTACGACTACTCTTACACGTATGAATATGGATCTCTTGATTTTAGCGCTGCTAAACCTTCCCTCAGACCACAGTGGCAAAGCCTGTACTATCCACTGTCTAACGAGGTGTGGTTTGCTGTCCTAGGCGTCACGGTTGTCTTGCCGATTTCTGTCTACTTGGTAAGTTTTTTTTCTTTTCTCCATTTCATTTTTATTCAGACAGACAAGTGTTTACGTAATTTACGTCCATTTGATTTTCCAAAAAGGAAACTTATTTTCTTAAGCACTTGAAATAAACAATGAAAAATACACAAAAAACTGTGTGTGTGTGTGTGTGTGTGTGTGTGTGTGTGTGTGTGTTTTCGTTAAATGATTTTTATTGTTATTCTTGATTAATCTTGAAAACATTGTGTTCTAATTTTTCATTTATTTTCATTTATTTCATTTTGTTATTTTTCTTTTATTTATTCCAAATTTCAGTTTTCCTTAAAAGGACTAAATGCAGCAACCCAATCAATGGACATCATTGAGGCTACCCAGATGGTTGTCGCCACATTGCTCTCCCAAAACCTATCAAAGAAACTCCCACATTCAAATTCGAGTCGCAGTCTAGTAGCAGCGTGGTTGGTGTTCGTTCTCGTAATAGGGACAGTGTACCGGGGAAATTTAACCGCCGCACTCACCTTGCCCAAGTATCCGCCCAGAACGGAAACGGTCCAGCAGCTTGTTGAATCCTTCAAGAGGTTAGTTCACGTGCGATATCTCTCTCAAACTAAAGTGATGTCTTCCTATGCTATATACAGACACTTTCCATAAACACTTAATGAATTTTATACCAAATATAGACTACGATTACTGTTTTCACAGCATCACGATGCCTCCGTTTGGCAAGGAGTTTATTAATTTCTTCAAGCAGTCGAACTCTACCTTGTATAAGACCTTAGCTGAGAAAATGTCCATCGTTCCCGACGTTATCACGGGTTTACAAAGAGCCCAAGACATCAAGTAAGAACAATATCTTTCGTTACTTGTATTTTGTTGATTAGTTACAATTAACTTCCCCTTCTGTTTTACATAGCTATTTTTTTTTCTTTTAAAACACATTAATTTGATTCGAAGTATTATAAATGAAAAAGAGCAGTTCATATATATATATATATATATATATATATATATATATATATATATATATATATATATATATATATATATATAACTTTTTTTTTATTTTTATTTTCTTTGTAGGCAACAAAATATTAAAAAAAGGCCCATTTGAATGCTGGTTTTCTAGAGAATAAGTAGATGGTTAACCAAAATTAGAGAGCAAATGTCTTGATATCTCCCTCTTAAATGAAGTCAAGTCGTAGGAAGCAGGCAGGCAGTTCCAGAGTTTCCCAGAGAAAGGTATCAATGATTGAGAGTACCGGTTAACATTTGCGTTAGAGAGTTGGACAGAAAAGGGATGAGAGGAAGAAGAAAGCCTTGTGCAGGGAGGCCGCAGGAGGAGGGGAGGCATGCAATTAGCAAGATCAGTAGAACATTTAGAATCAAAATAGCGATAAAAGATAGAAAGAGATGCAACATTTCGGCGGTGAGAAAGAGGCTGAAGACAGTCAGTCAGAGGAAGGGAGTTGATGAGACGAAAAGCTTTTGATTCCACCCTATCTAGTAAAACTGTGTGAGTGGAACCCCCAAACATGCGAAGAGTACTCCATACAGGGGCAGATAAGGCCCTTTTACAGAATAAGCAGTTGGAGGGCGAGAAAAACTGGAGGAGACGCTTCAGAACACCTAACTTCATAGAAGCTGTTTTAGCAAGAGATGAGATGTGAAGTTTCCAGTTAAGATTATGAGCAAAGGACAGACCGAGGATATTCATTGTGGAAGAGGGAGACAGTTGAGTGTCATTGAAGAAGAGGGATAGTTGTCTGGAAGGTTGTGTCGAGTTGATAGATGGAGGAATTGAGTTTTGAGGCATTGAAAACTACTAGATTTTCTCTGCCCCAATCGGAAATCTTAGAAAGATCGGAAGTCAGGCGTTCTGTGGCGTCCCTGCGTGATCTGTTGACTTCCTGAAGGGTTGGTCGTCTCTGAAAGGACGTGGAAAGATGTAGGTGGTATCATCAGCGTAGGAGTGGATAGGGCAAGAAGTTTGGTTAAGAAGGTCATTAATGAATAATAGAAAGAGAGTGGGTGACAGGACAGAACCCTGAGGAACACCACTATTAATAGATTTAGGAGAAGAACAGTGGCCGTCTACCACAGCAGCAATAGAACGGTCGGAAAGGAAACTTGAGATAAAGTTGCAGAGAGAAGGATAGAAGCCGTAGGAGGGCAGTTTTGAAATCAAAGCTTTATGCCAGACTCTATCAAAAGCTTTTGATATGTCTAACGCTACAGCAAAAGTTTCACCGAAATCTCTAAAGAGGATGACCAAGACTCAGTAAGGAAAGCCAGAAGATCACCAGTAGAGCGACCTTGACGGAAGCCATACTGGCGATCAGACAGAAGATTGTGAAGTGACAGATGTTTGAGAATCTTCCTATTCAGGATAGATTCAAAAACTTTAGACAAGCAAGAGATTAAAGCTATAGGACGGTAGTTTGAGGGTTAGAACGGTCACCCTTTTTAGGAACAGGCTGAATGTAGGCAAACTTCCAGCAGGAAGGAAAGGTAGAAGTCGATAGACAAAGTTGGAAGAGTTTGGCCAGGCAAGGTGCAAGCACAGAAGCACAGTTTTGAGAACAATAGGAGGGACCCCATCAGGTCCATAAGCCTTCCGAGGGTTTAGGCCAGCAAGGGCATGGAAAACATCATTACGAAGAATTTTGATTGTAGACATGAAATAGTCAGAGGGAGGAGGAGAGGAGGACAAGCCCAGAATCATCCAAGGTGGAGTTGTGAGCAAAGGTTTGAGAGAAGAGTTCAGCTTTAGAGACAGAAGAGATGGCAGTGGTGCCATCAGGATGAAATAAAGGAGGAAAGATGAAGAAGTGAAGTTATTTGAGATGTTTTTGGCTAGATGCCAGAAGTCACGAGGGAGTTTGAGTTTGAAAGATTTTGACATTTTCTATTTATGAAGAGTGTTTGGCAAGTTGAAGAACAGACTTGGCATGATTCCGGGCAGAGATATAAAGTGCATGAGATTCAGGAGATGGAAGGCTCAAGTACCTTTTGTGGGCAACCTCTCTATCATGTATAGCACGAGAACAGGCTGAGTTAAACCAAGGTTTAGAAGGTTTAGGTTGAGAAAAGAATGAGGAATGTACGCCTCCATGCCAGACACTATCACCTCTGTTATGCGTTCAGCACAAAGAGATGGGTCTCTGACACGGAAGCAGTAATCATTCCAGGAAAATCAGCATAATACCTCCTCAGGTCCCCCAACTGGCAGAGGCAAAACGCCAGAGGCACCTTCGCTTTGGGGATCCTGAGGAGGATTGGAGAAATAGGACAAGATACAGAAATGAGATTGTGATCGGAGGAGCCCAACGGAGATGAAAGGGTGACAGCATAAGCAGAAGGATTAGAGGTGAGGAAGAGATCAAGAATGTTGGGCGTGTCTCCAAGACGGTCAGGAATACGAGTAGGGTGTTGCACCAGTTGCTCTAGGTCATGGAGGATAGCAAAGTTGAAGGCTAGTTCACCAGGATGGTCAGTGAAGGAGAGGAAAGCCAAAGCTGGTGGTGAACATTGAAATCTCCAAGAATGGAAATCTCAGCGAAAGGGTAGAGGGACAGAATGTGCTCCACTTTGGAAGTTAAGTAGTCGAAGAATTTACTATAGTCAGAAGAGTTAGGGAGAGATAAACAGCACAGATGAATTTAGTTTGAGAGTGACTGTTAAGTCGAAGCCAGATGGTGGAAAATTCGGAAGATTCAAGAGCGTGGGCACGAGAGCAAGTTAAGTCGTTGCGTACATAGACGCAACATCCAGCTTTGGAATGAAAATGAGAATAGAGAAAGTAGGAGGGAACAGAGAAGGGGCTACTGTCAGTTGCCTCAGACAGCTGTGTTTCGGTGAGGAAAAGAAGATGAGGTTTAGTAGAGGAGAGGTGGTGTTCCACAGATTGAAAATTAGATCTAAGGGCGTGAATGTTGCAGAAATTAATGTATAAAAAGTTGAGGGAGGTGTCAAGGCATTTGTGGTCTTCAACAGAGAGGTGTCCGACCTGGGGACATTTTTGGTTCCCTCCCCAGAAGGGGACTCCGAGGCATGGTTTGGAGTACCCATTTTTCTTTTAATTTTTTTTTTCAAGTGAAGGGTATATGTGTGGTAAGTGCATGTAGTTTTGTGTGAAGAAGGAGAGTTGTCTTTATAGGGCAAGCTGTGACTGTCCCCTTGAGTTGTGAGACACAAAAGGAAACGTTCAGCGAGATCACAACTAGCTTTAATGGAAGGTTCACAGCACCCTCTTAACTAGTGCTATTAGATCTCACTGGGAGTAAGTTATCGTTTCTGTAGGTGTCTACTACCTCCTCCCATTTCTTTACAACAACACGAAAGAATTGTGATCATTAGGGAAATTCAGTATAAAGGTTAGGAAATCAATAACTTTTAATTATCTTTGCATGATTTCAAATCCTGTTTCATTTTGTAAAAAAGGGAGGCGCATGTGGCTGGTAGAAGATACATGGAGCAGATGATCGCAAGACATTTTTCTTTGGCGGATGGAAGCGCTCGTTTATATGTAGGCCGAGAAAGCATCCTCCCAGGAATCTCTGCATGGCCCATGCCTCATGACGCACCTTATAGGTATCAAATGGATCGTTTGATGATGGCCGTCATAGAGGTACGAAAAATCCTTATGTATCCAATAGAATTCTAGTGACTTTTTTCATCATCACAATATCATAATCACACGAATCATTATTATAAATCATGTAAAAATACGATATGACAAGACACAAATAGAGAAAGTGAAATATTAAATATTGCAAAAGGAACCAAGATAAGATAGTCTTGCTTTAAATTAAACGAGCAAGCAAATATATATATATATATATATATATATATATATATATATATATATATATATATATATATATATATATATATATATATGTATGTATATATATATTCTCTTTTAGGAGCGGGCTTTTTATTTTTCTCACAATTGTGCGTTCGTCTTCTTTTAAGTTCAGAACCAAAGTCCATTTTAAACTCAGACCTAATACTACTAACAACTTCCATCCCATTTCATTACCTGAGGTACCGGGCAAAATTTTTGAGAAAATGATCAACATGAGAGTTTGAACATTTCTAGAAAACAGCAGCATACTACCTGATTCACAGCAAGGCTTTCGCAAACAGAGATCAACAGACACAACCCATTTCAAAAGTCCTTTCAAGCAAAAAGCAAAGTTGTGTAGCCCTTAGAGATGTCTCCAAGGCATTTGACATGGTATGGACAAATGGTCTCAAATACAAAATACAACAGATACAACTTCCTAGAATAAAAGCAAAGCTACTTTGTAGCTTTCTCGACAACAGATCAACCTCTGGTTCATTAAATAGCTGTGAAGGCCAGACCTTTCAACTCCACAGTGGTGTACCCCAAGGAAGCAGCCTATCACCTACACTTTACGCAATATATATACATATGACACCCTGACCTATTACAGACGGGATGAATATGCAATACGAAGATGACATTACACAAATTAAGAAGGTAAAGAAAGAAATAGAAAAATAAATAAATAACTTTGAAAACAATTGGATATAGCAAACATGTTACACTTATCACCAAAAATGCTTGTCTTGCACTCAAAATAATAAAACGCTTTGAAAAGCTAAGCACCAATATCAAATTACACTTACTAGAAGTATGCGTCCTTCCTACCGTAACATACCCAATATACACACTTAATGCACTTTCAAATAAACAAATGCTTTCACTACAACGAATACAAAACAGAGCAGTAAGGTTTCCACATCAAGAAAATATCCATATACAAAAAACTACAGAAGAACTGCACTTAATATCCAACCTGGATCCATTCAACATCATAACTCATGAAAGAGAAAACGACATTTAACACAAAATTGAGAATATGCTCGAGGACACAACTTACATTTATGTAATAGATAGCTAGGAACACGGAAGAGAACACAACTGGTTCAGGAAACCAATAGAAAATCTTAACCAAACTAACTCAACCCCCATGTTTACAAAATATCGCACTTTTTTTTCTTTTCTTTACGTTATGACCTATGGCGTCTGTAGGCATATTTGAAAAGTATATGTGGGAAGCGCTGTTAAGCTTCCACCCATTAGTGGCGCAGGCAAATTTATTTATAGTGGTACCCATATTAGGGCCCATATCACCACACAAGCGTTTGTGTGTGTGTGTGTGTGTGTGTGTGTGTGTGTGTGTGTGTGTTGTGCTCTAGTAGTGCTACATACTCTAATAAAATTCATTTCCTCTCAGGGTGGGATCTATGAAAAATGGAGTGATGACATGCTGCTAAAAACAAGGACTGAAGCACGAGCTATTCAAAGAAATGAGTTTCTAGAGCAACCAAACACAGGGGAAGACATTGGTAACGCTCTGACTATTGTACATATGCAAGGTCCTCTTTTACTGCTGCTACTGTGCCTTGCCACTGCTATCTCCATCTTCGCCACAGAGCTCTTCCTTCATTATAGAAAGAAGACGTAGAGTACTAATAAATGTGTGTTTGTTTGTGTGTGTGGGTGTGTGTGTGTTCACACAGCTCTGTATTTACCTAGGTAATCTACTAGTCGACAACCCAGCCCTACGTCCTAAAATGATCTTCTGGTAAGATTGAAACCACACCACATACCAGACAGTCCTTCTCTTATTAAGAGGCCTCCATTTGTCTCGCCACACCCGGGACTCAAAGCCAAGGTTTCTTGATTTTGAGGCGAGTGTGCTAACGAGCGAAGGCAGCCAATTACAAAGCAGCTTTGGGTTCTCCGTGGCTGAGGAATCTCTAAACTTCGATACAGCATAACGCCCCCACAGTTACTAGTCACCACAGTCAACAGTCTTAACAGTCTTTTCATTATGGTTACTGAACCTCATAATAAACCCTAAAGACAATAATTCACAAACATTGAGACCTTAATCTTGCTGAAATAGATGTAAAGTGAGGGGTGCAGTGATTTTGGGCAAGCTTGACGACAAAAATCACAGCGAAAGAAAATAGTAAACACAGGCAGAATGTGGTAGGGTAGTGGTTTTGTTTATGGTTGAATGTTTATTCCATAGCAGCAGTTACTGGAGTAGCAGGAAGTTCACACATATTGTGGTGAGTGTGGTTCTTGACTGCTGGCCATGCGACTTGTCGATTGGTGGCCCGGCAGAGCGGAGTAATTTTAAATTTTGCTCTGTCATCTCGATATTTGTTTTCGCTGTTACACGTAAAATTTCATTATGTTCATAAGAATCATGTTTGTTGTGTGGTAAAGATTGGATGAGGCTATAAAATAAATTATTTTGTACTTGTAAATATATACATAAGAGATAGCGATACCTTTGTTACACCTCAGATGTAGTTATTAGCGACGCGCTTAGTTAGTTAACAACGACCTCCTGCCGACATTCCATGCGTTCATGGATACTATTTTCGCTCGCACGTCGATAGAGTATCGTTAAAGTTTTGTGGATTCCACTTCAGGATGCGCCGCAGAGCCAGAGTCAAGGTCGCTGATTGGTCTCCATTCGTGACCTGGGATCCCAGAGTGCTGCAGCTGGATCCACTCACACGACATCGCCCGACCGCTT
>NC_059284.1:1822445-1844945 GCF_017591435.1 Portunus trituberculatus
TTCTTTTTATTTAATTTTTTTGCTTTTCTTTTCTTTTTCTTTTTATTCTATGAATTCCTTTAATTCATCTTCATTTAATTATACTTTTCATTTTTTCTTCTAACTCTTCTTCATTAAATTTTTTTTCTTTTGATTTTTCCTCCTTTATTTCTTCATCTAAATTTTTTTATTCAAAATTTTCTTTAGTTTCGTCTTTTTTCTAATTATTTTACATTTTTCATTTAAAAAATTCTTTTTAAATCTTCTTAATCTTTGAATTCTTCTTTTAAGTCTTCTTATTATTTCAATTTATCATTTTTTCACTACTCTTTTTCTTTTAATATTTCTTTCTTTTAATTCTTCCTCTTCTTCTTTTTCTTCTTATCAGTTTTCTTCTATTTTCTTCTATTAATTGTTTATCATCTTTAAGTCTTCTTATCTTAATTCTTCTTTCCTTTGATTCTTCTTCTTCTTCATTTCATTCTTCTTTTTCTTTTAATTCTTCTTCTTTAATTCTTATTCTTTTGATTTTTCTTCTTATTTCATTTTCTAAATCTGATTCTTTTATTTCTTCTTTGAATTATTTTTAATCTTCTGCTTGAAATTCTTCTTATACTTTTAATTTTTCCTCATTTTTTAATTCTTCTTTTTCTACTTCTTTTCTTTTAGTTCTTCTTATTTTTTTTTAAATTTCATTCTTTCAATTTTTCGCTTTTATTGTTTTTTCTCTTTTTTATATTCTTCGTCTTTTTAATCTTTCGTCTTTTTAAATTTTTCCTTTTTTTAATTTTCTTTTAAATCTTCTTCTTTTATTTTTTCTACTACTTCTTTTAATTGTTTTTCTTGTTTTAAGTACTCTTCTTTCGATTCTTATATTTTAGTTCTCGTTCTTTAACTTCTTTTTCCTTCTTTTAATTCTTCTTCTTTTATTTCCTGTTCTTTTATTTCTTTTCAGTATTTTTTTAATTCATCATCATATTCTATTTCTTATTCATTTTTTCTTCATTTTTTATTTTATTTTTTTATTTTAATTCTTCTTGTTTTAATATTTTTTTTCAATTCAGTTCTTTCTTCTTATTTTAAATCTTCTTCAACTGTTAATTCTTCTTTTTAAATTCTTCTTCTCTTAATTCTTCTCCTTTTCTTCTTTTTTTCATTTTTGTCTTTTATATTTTTTATTTAATTAGAATAAAATTCTACTTCTAGTAATTCTTCTCCTTTCAAAATTTTTTTTTTTAATTCTTCCTCGTGTTTTAAGTCTTCTAATTCTTCTTTTTTGCTTCCTATTCTTTTTATTCTTCGTGTTTTTAATTTTTTATTTCTTTTCAATATTTTTTTCTTTTAATTCATTTTTGTCTTCATCTTTTAATTATTGCTCTTCTTCTGTATCTTCTTATACAAATTCTTCTTTTTTTAATTCTTCATCTTTTAATTCTTCATCATAAAATATTTTTTTAATTCTTCTTTATCTTAAAATCTCATTCTTCCTTTAATTATCTTTCTTTCAAATTCTTCTTCTTATTCAAATTTTTCATTTTATTAGTTCTTTTTTTTAATTCTTCTCCCCTTGTTTAATTAAAAAAAGTATTGCTTTATGTTATTTCCTTTTCTTTTCTTTTTTTCTATTCTTCTTGTATTCCTTCTTCTTTCCTTTTGTTCTTCCTCTTCTTTTAATTTCTTTTTCATTCTTGTCTTTTTCTTTTTATTCTTTCAATTCTGCTTCTTTTTCTTCTCCCTTTGCTTCTTTTTATTTTTCTTCATCTAATTTTCCTGCTTTTAATTCTTGTTTTTCTCTTAAATTTTCTTCTTTTAAATTTTTTCTTTTTCTTTTCTTTTCAAAATTCTTCTTCTTTTAATTCTTCTTCTTCTTTCCATTCTCATTCTCCTTTTAATTCCTCTTCTTCTTTAAGTTCTTTTTAAATCTTCTTCATATAACTTTCTTTTAATTCTTTTTCTTCCTTTCACTCTTCTTGTTCATTGTTTTTTCATTCTTTTTTTATTCTTTATTTATTTCTTTCCTTTTCATTCTTCTCCATTTAATTCTTTATTTTCTTGAATACATTTTTTTATAAATCTTTTGATCCTTTTCAATTTATTTCTTATAGATCTTCTTTATTAAATCTAATTATAATTCTATTTCTTAGTTTAATTCTTCTTTTTTAATTTTTCTTGTTTAAATGATATTTTTCATTATTTCTCTTTTTAATTCTTTTCCTTCTTTTATTTTTTCTTATAGTTCTTCTTCTTTTCTTTTCCTTTTAATACTTTGATTGTTTTATATTTTCTTTTAAATCTATTTTTTAATCCTTCTTCTTCTTTTAAATCTTTAATGTAACTCCATTCATTCTTCTTATAATTCTTTTTCTAGCTTTAGTTCTTCTTCTGACGTTAGTTTCTTTATCCACTGCTTGTTCTTCTTCTGACGTTACTTTCTTCATCTACTGCTTGTTCTTTTTTTTTTTAGTTCTTCTTTATTGACTTCTTTTATGAAGACTTAATATTTTTTCTGTTTACTTTTGCTTCTAATTCTTCTTTTCTTTTATTTATTCTTCATCTTTTAATTCCTTAATTCGTGTTCTTGTTCTTTTATTCTTCATCTTTCATCTCTTCTTTTTCTTTTTATCTTTTAATTCTTCTTCTAAATCTTTCTCTTTAATTTTCATTTTTCTTTTATTTCCTCTTCTTTTAATTCCACGAATTTTTTGAATTTTTCATTTAATTATTATTCTTTTCATTTTTCTTTGAACTCTTTGTTTAATTTTATCTTATGATTCTTCTTCTTTTGATTTCTTTTCTTTTGATTTTTTTATTCCTAACTATCTTTAATTACATTTTTTCTAATTATTTTTCATCTTTTAAATAATTTTTTTGTTTTGTTTTGAATATTCTTAATCTTTAAATTCTTCTTTTAAAATTTCTTATTCTTTTTATTCATATTATTTTGATTACTCTTCTTTTTTTATATTTCTTTTCCATTTAATTATTATTCTTGTTCTTTTCTTCCTATAAGTTTCTTTTTTTAATTTTTCCTCTTTAATTCTTCATCTTTTTCAAGTCTAATTCTTTTAATTCTTCTTTCTTTTAACTTCTCTTCTTTTTATTTCTATTTTCTTTATTTCTTTTTCTTTAATCGTTATTCTTTTGTTTTTCTTCTTTATTTTTTTTTATTATTTTCTTTTATTTTTGTCTTCTAATTCTTTTTTTTTTTTTTTTTTGAGCTTCAAATTCTTCTTATTCTTTTAATTCTTCCTCACCTTTTAATTCTTCTTTTTCTAAATCTTCTTTTATTTAATTTTTCTTCTCCTTTTAATTCTTATTTTTTTTTTTTTTTCATTTCTATTTGATTTTTTTATTCTTTGTTTTTTTTACAATTATTCGTCTTCTTTTAATTCTTTCTCTTTTATTTCATTCTTCGTTTGTTCTCGTTTTCCTTCTTTTAATTTCTCTTATCATTTTTTTCTTCCTCCTTTAATTCTTTTCGTCTTTCCATTCATCCTCTTTTTTTTATTCTTTATTATTGTTATAAATTTACATTTTCTTATAAATTATCTTCTTTTAATTTTTCTTTTTTTTAATTGTTCTTTATTCAATTCTTCTTCCTCTTTTAATTCTTCTTCTTTTATTTAAATCTCATTAATCTTCTAATTCAACTTTTCATTGTTTTTTTATCCTTCTTCTTTTTATTATTCCTTTTTTTAATCTCCTTTTAAAACTTCTTTAATTTTTACTTCTTTTCTTTTAATTTCTTTTCTTTTTATTTTCTTACTGTTCTTCTTTTAGTTTTCTTTTAATTCTTCTTCAATTTTAATTCTTCTTCATTTAATTATTTTCTTTTCTTAATTAATTTTTCTTCTTTTAAATCGTTTTGTCTTTTAATTGTTCCTTTTTAAAATTTATTATATTTTTCTCTTTCGTTTAAGTCTTGTTCTTCTTTTAGTTTTACTTCTTTTAATTGGTCAATTCTTTTTTAATATTCTATTTTTGCTTTTATTTTTTTCTTCTTTTCATTCTTCTCTTCATTCTTTTTTTTCTTTTAATTCTTTTCTGTTATTTTTTTTTCCTTTTAATTGATCTTTTTAGTATAAAATCAAATTAAATGACAATAAATTATAAGTTTTCTTCTATTTTTCTTCTTTAAGTCTTCATCATTTTTAAATCTTCTCTTAATTCGTCTTCCTTTTAATTCATCTTCCTTTTCATCTCGTACTTCTTTTTCTCTCAATTCTTCTTCTTTAATTATTATTCTTTCGATTTTTCTTATTTTTTTTCTTTTTAATTCCTATTCTTTTATTTTTTTCTCTTAATTTTTTTCTACTTCTTTTCTTTTAATTCTTTTAATAGATTCTTAAAATCGTTCTTCAAATTTTTCTTCTTCTAATCCTTCTTATTTCATTTTTTCTTCTTTTCATTATTTTTTATTAATTCTTCGTCTTTTTTAATTCTTCTTCTTAGTCTTTGAATTTTTTTTCATTTCCATTTTTCTTATTTTGAATCTTCTTGTTTAAATTTTTGTACTTCTTAATTCAATCTTTCTTCTTTTTTAAATCTTTACCAAATGTTAATTCTTCTTTCAATTTTTCTTCGTCTCTTAATTCTTTTTTTTCTTCTTTTTATTTTCTTATATTTTTTATTTATTTCTTTTTAAAAATGTTCTAATTCTTGTAATTCTTCTCTTTATTAATTTTCTTTTTTTTTTTTACTTTCTTCCTGTTTTAAGTCTTCTTCTAATTCTTCTTCCTCTTTTACTTCCTATTCTTTTTATTTTTCGTCTTTTATGTGTTCTTCTTTTATTTCTTTTTTCATTTTATTCTTTTTTTATTCTTTTTCTAATTGTTCTTTTTCTTTTTTCAATTTTTTCTTCATCTTATAATTTAGTTTACTGTATAGCTCATGTGCGTATTCTGCATTTGTTAATGTTAAACTGCATTCGCCATCTGTGTTTTGATTCGCTGATCCTGTCTAAATCTGCAAGGCGTTGATATCCAAATCTGAGCCAAATCTACCTAGCTTGGTGTCATCTGCAAATTTGCTAATATCACTAGTAATTCCTCTATCCAAATGACTGATTCCTGTGGCACCTCGCTAATTACTTGAGCCCACTCAGAGTTAGAGCCTTTTACTATAAGTGTATACCACCTAACCACGACCTGATCCAGCGTAATATTTTAACCCCCATCCCGAGTGCCGTAACCTTTTTCGTGAGTGTGATGCGGTGCCTTATGAAAGGCTTTAGTAAAATGTAGTTATAGTATGTGATAAGTATGAATAGAATGTTGTTGGGCGGTGTCCCGCTGCACAGGTGCGCCGCACCGCCACTGCATTGACAAAGTTTTATTTGGAGTGACAAAACGGTTGTTTGTGTGATTGTAGTGATATATTAAGAATATTTGTACATTACTAATAGGAGAAAGAGTTGAAAATGTTTGTAATGAAAGGAAAGCGATTAAACATATTGTAGTAGTTGTAGTGAGACTTGTTAATGAAAGACCTAACCTAACCTGTCCTATCCTATCCTATCCTATCCTATCTTATCCTATCCTATCCTAACCTAACCTATCTTATCCTATCCTAACCTATCCTATCCTATCCTAACCTAACCTTGCCTAACCTATCCTAACCTATCCTATCCTATCCTAACCTTGCCTAACCTATCCTAACCTAACCTAGCCTAGCCTATAACTTAACCTATCCAGACCTAACCTAATCTAACCTATCCAGCCCTAACCTAACCTAGAGACTACGAGTGCGTCACCAGCCACCACCTCAAGGTGTGATGGGTGGTGGCCTGTGTGGCGGTGACGGTGTGGTGTAGCGTGTGGTGACCCTCCATGAGTGGTGGTCGGTGTGGTGTGTCATGGTGGTGCTCCGTGGTGGCAGTAGACTCAGAACCACTCCAGGGTCACGTGGAGCATAAATAAGATGAAGGCCATGTCCTGCGTACACCGTAGCAGGCTGTTCACTAGAGCCCTGCCACCCCGCGGGATACCCTGCCCCCGCTTGGAAGGGGACAGAATGGAAGGCTGCAAGACATCAGAGGACCTCCCGCGGGGCTGTCCCTTCCTGCGGCGGAGCTGGGCCTTGGGAGCGGCCCACCTCTCACCCTCCCCGAGGTCACAGTGTACGACCTCGGAGGTCTCGCCAGTCTGAGGAATAATTTCCCTCTCTTGAGAAGACTGGCCTTGGGGAATGGCCCACCTCTGGCCATCCCCGAGGTCACGGTGCACGACCTCTTGAGTCAGGCTGGCCACGGTCTCTTCAGCCTGAGAAGTGTGTTCCATTTCCTGCCGGGGCTGGACCTGGGGAGCGGCCCGCCTCCGGCCATCCCCAAGGTCTATCAGCGTGACCTTGGGGGTGAGGACACAGTACGTGACCTCAGTGATCAGTCTGGCTCCAGAATTTGTGTACGCAGCAAATGGAGGCAGGATGAGCTGGATTTTACCAGCATTGGGGGGCAGGCTGGCGTGCTGCTCAGATTTTGCTGCTTCCTGCTTGTCCTCCTTCATTGTCCTTGGTTTGTCCAGGAGCCTTCCGCTGTAGAACACAGCGATGGGGACTAGGTCTTGGGTCCCGCCAGCGCCGCCTGCTGCATCCACAGCCTTGAGGCTGAAGAACAGCGCTGAGCGGCGCCCGATCTTGTTTGTTTTGAGACCCGCCAGCAGGTCGGCCAGCGGGATCTCACGGCGGGCCACGAGAGTCTCTCCCGCCAGGATGTCCACCCTGACGGGCGTGGCGCCGTCCTTCTTGGCGACCTTCCCAACGGCCACCAAGGTCCGGCGGGTAGACCTGTGCTGGCCTGCCCCGTCCCCCGCGCTGGGGAAGCTGAAGTCCCCCAGTAAGCGCCGGCCTTCCTTGCCTCTGGTGCGGAGCAGACAGAGGGTGAGGCGGTCGGCGCCGCCACACTGGCCCACCACTTCCAGGTGGGCCGACACTTTGAGAGTGCTGCACTGCTGACCCATTGCTCCAATCAATTTATCTTCTTGTTTTACTTTCTTCAATTTGATATGAATTGAAATGTTTCCCTGGAGCAGTTTTGTCAAAATGTGGCTGAACCGCCGCCGCCGTCACTCACTCAATCACTCACTCACTTAGTGAGAGAAAAACACTGACTAGTAGCAGTAGCGGTATTATTATTATTATTATTATTATCATTATTATTATTACTATCATTATTATTATTATTATTATTATTATTAGTAGTAGTAGTAGTAGTAGTAGTAATAGTAGTAGCTGTAGTAGTAGTAGTAGTAGTAGTAGTAGTAGTAGTAGTAGTAGCAGTAGTAATAGTAGTAGCTGTAGTAGTAGTAGTAGTAGTAGTAGTAGTAGTAATAGTAGTAGTAGTAGTAGTAGTAGTAGTAGTAGTAGTAGTGTAGTAGTAGTCAGTAGTAGTAGTAGTAGTAGTAGTAGTAGTGTAGTAGTAGTAGTAGTAGTAGTAGTAGTAGTAGTAGTAGTGTAGTAGTAGTAGTAGTAGTAGTAGTAGTAGTAGTAGTAGCAGTAGTAGTAGTAGTAGTAGTAGTAGTAGTAGTAGTAGTAGTAGTAGCAGTAGTAGTAGTAGTAGTAGTAGTAGTAGTAGGAGGAGGAGGAGGAGGAGGAGAAGGAGGAGACAGACAGACAGACAGACAGACAGAGACAGAGAGCGAGACAGACAGAAAAAAAGGCACACTGAAAGACAGACGAAAATTTTACATAACAAAAATGTATAAATGAATAAATAAGACAAAACAAAACACCCCAAACAAACACACACACACACACACACACACACACACACACACACACACACACACACACACACACACACACACACACACACACATACATACAAAACAAAATCACTGTATACAAATGTGTGTTTCACTGTTTGATCTGCTGCAGTCTCTGACGAGACAGCCAGACGTTACCCTACGGAACGAGCTCAGAGCTCATCATTTCCGATCTTCGGATAGGCCTGAGACCAGGCACACACCACACACCGGGACAACAAGGTCACAACTCCTCGATTTACATCCCGTACCTACTCACTGCTAGGTGAACAGGGGCTACACGTGAAAGGAGACACACCCAAATATCTCCACCCGGCCGGGGAATCGAACCCCGGTCCTCTGGCTTGTGAAGCCAGCGCTCTAACCACTGAGCTACCGGGCGTGTGTGTGTGTGTGTGTGTGTGTGTGTAGGCCCGGCTAGACAAAGGGCGCCTATCTCCCTCACTTGTTGCAGGAATGGCTCTGGTTTTATGAGGGTAAAGCGATCATTTTTAGGTGTCTGTCTGCCTGAGTGTTGCCGCGTGATGGCTTAGTCTGGCGGATATATGTGTCTGTGTTCGGCCTTTACCGGAGAGAGAGAGAGAGAGAGAGAGAGAGAGAGAGAGAGAGAGAGAGTTATATCTGAGCTCAAATATTCTTTTTTGTTTCGCTTAAAATCAAGAGCATAATTAAATTTCTGGCACATTGTACTGGCATATACTACCACTACTACTACTACTACTACTACTACTACTACTACTACTACTACTACTACTACCATCCTATTACTAGAGCACTATCACTACTACTACTACTACTACTACTACTACTACTACTACTACTACTACTACTACTTACCACTACCACCACTACTACACACATAATCATACTATGTAGCTCCTTTCCAACATATCAAGAACACTATTACGACTGTCTCCTCCACCACCATCACCACTCACTCTCTCTTCTCTCACAGATCAAGGACATTGAGGAGAGCGATTGCGGGGGACTGCACGTGTCAAGTCCTGATTGGAATTAGCAACAGAATCACCATTGGTCTTCTGGTGGGCCGTCCTCCCGTCACTTCGGACAATTCTACACGGTCAGTTTCTCACGTGGCCATATGTCCTTTCTTTGTGGTACTTTGTGTACTTGTGGTGTTGTGGGTGATATTAAGTGTTTCTTTAGTGTTTCTCAAGTGTTTTTCTAGTGTTTCTGAATTGTTTAAAGTGTTTCAAGACACTCCCGTGATTTTGGAGAGCTCTACACGTTCAGTTAGTTCCTTACGTACCAAAATGTCCTTTCTTTGTTGTTCTATGTACTTGTGGTGTTGTGTGTGTTGTTAAGTGTTCCTCTGGTGTTTCTCAAGTGTTTCTCAAGTGTTGTTCTAGTTTTTTTCAAGTCTTTTAATTGTTTCTTAAGCCCTTCCTGTCATTTTGGACAATTCTACACGGTTAGTTCATTACGTGCCCAAATGTCCTTTTTTTGCTGTTTTGTGTACTTGTGGTGTTGTGTGTGTTGTCAGGTGTTTCTGTGGTGTTTCTCTAGTGTTTCAAGTGGTTTGTCCTGGTCATAGTTGTGGTGGTGGTGGTGGTATAGTTTTTTTTTATACTATAAGGTTTAAATGTTCTTTTTCTTCATTCTGTATTCTGAAATGTGTCTAGTTGATTCAAAACAAACCTTGGTACACTCACATGCATTGTTATTTACATCTACTAACTCTGAGATGTGTCTATATTTTACTTTTTTTTCTTTTTTCATTGTAGAAGGACTTAAATTATGTATGTGTGATTTCATAATACATAAACACACACACACACACACCCGGTAGCTCAGTGGTTAGAGCGCTGGCTTCACAACCCAGAGGACCGGAGTTCGATTCCCCGGCCGGGTGGAGATATTTGGGTGTGTCTCCTTTCACGTGTAGCCCCTGTTCACCTAGCAGTGAGTAGGTACGGGATATAAATCGAGGAGTTGTGACCTTGTTGTCCCGGTGTGTGGTGTGTGCCTGGTCTCAGGCCTGTCCCAAGATCGGAAATAATGAGCTCAGAGCTCGTTCCGTAGGGTAACGTCTGGCTGTCTCGTCAGAGACTGCAGCAGATCAAACAGTGAAGTGAAACACACACACACACACACATACACACACGGCCCGGTAGGTCAGTGGTTAGAGCGCTGGCTTCACAAGCCAGATGACCGGGGTTCGATTCTCCGGCCGGGTGGAGATATTTGGGTGTGTCTCCTTTCACGTGTAGCCCCTGTTCATCTAGCAGTGAGTAGGTACGGGATGTAAATCGAGGAGTTGTGACCTTGTTGGCCCGGTGTGTGGTGTGAGCTCAGAGCTCGTTCCGTAGGGTAACGTCTGGCTGTCTCGTCAGAGACTGCAGCAGATCAAACAGTGAATTACACATAACTCTAGAATTTGAAAAATATTGGCCGCATAAGTTGTATTTCGAAAAGACTTGCTTCAGTAACACGGATTTTAAGGGTGGTTTCATTGACAGAATACATGATTTCTACCTTATTGATAGCAAAAACCCTGCTATGGATAAATTTTATCATCTCTCTCTACTTCGAAAAATAGTGGCCACATATTATATATTTTTAAAAGACTCTTGTTTCAGTCATACGTTTTTTTTTTTAAGGTAATTTGATGGTTCTAATGACAGATTGACATGACATCATTTTCAATAGCATAAAAAGTTTTAGGGAAAAGGTTTCTCATCTCTGTGGAGTTTGAAAAATAGTGGTCACCCAACCTATATTTTTAAAAGATTCTTGTTTCAGTTATATGTGTTTCTAAGGGTAGTTTGATAGTTGTAACTCAGTTTTTTAATGCTAGTTTCATGGTTTCTGGACTTTGAAAAATAGTGGTCATCTAACCTATATTTTCAAAATACTTTTGTTTCAGTTAAAAGGGTTTTTAAGGATACTTTAAAAGTTGTATTGACAGTTTAATGCGATTTCTACTTTATATATAGCGAAAACAATCATACGGACCAAGTTTCTCATAACTGAGACTCTGAAAATTGTGGCAACATAACCTATATCTAAAGAAGACTCTTGTTTCAGTCAGTTTGATGGTTTTATTTACAGATTACATTGATATCTACCTTATCAAAAGCAAAAACACTCTTACGAACAGAGCTTTTCATAACAGTAGAATTTGAAAAATATTTGCTCCATAAGTTTATTTTTAAAAGAGTCTTGATTCAGTAAGACGGTTTTTTAAAGGGTACTTTCATAGTTTCACTGACAGATTAACACGATATTTTCCTTATTAATAGCAAACACACTGCTATGAATAATTTTCATTATCTCTCTGTACTTTGAAAAACACTGGCCACATAACATATAATTTTCAAAAGACTCTTGTTTTATTCATACATTTTTCAAAGGTAATTTGAAGACTCTATTGACAGATTGACATGATATGAACTTTATCAGTAGAATAAAAACTCTTAAGAAAAAGATTTCTTTTCTCTGTGGACTTTGAAAAATAATGGTCACCTCACCTATATTTTTTTAAAAGATTATTGTTTCAGTTAGATGTGTTTTTAAGAGTAGTTTGATAGTTTTGTTGACAATTTAATGTGATTTCTACTTTATATATAGCAAAAACACTCATATGAACAAAGGTCCTCATATCTTTAGACTTTGAAAATAATTATCATGGCAATATAAACTAAATTTTAAAAAGACTCTTGTTTCAGTCACACGTGTTTTTAAGGAAAGTTTAATGGTTCTGTTTATATATTACATTAACATGAAAAGCAAAAATACTTTTACGAACAAAGTTCCTCGTAACTGTAGAATTTGAAAAATTTTGGCCACATTGATTGTATTTCTAAAGGACTCTTGTTTCAGTACCACGGTTTTTTAAGGGTAGTTTCATGGTTGCATTGAAAGATTAACATGATTTCTACCATGTTAATAGGAAAAACCCTGCTATGGATAAATTTTATCATCTCTATGGATTTTGAAAAGTAGTGGCCACATAACATATATTTTCAAAAGACTCTTGTTTCAGTCATACATTTTATTAAAGGTAGTTTGATGGATCCAATGATAGATTGACATTATATACTTTATTACTAGCATGAAAACTCTTAGGAAAAAGGGTTCTTATCCCTGTGATCTTTGAAAAATAGTGGTCACCTAACGTATTCAGTTAGACGGGTTTTTAAGGGTACTTAGATAGTTGTATTGATAATTTAATGCGATTTCTTCTTTATATATAGCAAAAACACTCATACGATCCAAGATACTCATATTTTTAGACTTTGAAAATTGTGGTAACATAACATATATTTTAAAAAGACTTGTTTCTATCACACGCGTTTTTAAGGTATGTTTGATGGTTGTATTTATACATTACATTGATATCTACCTTACCAAAAGCCAAAACACTCTTACGAATAAAGTTCCTAATAACTGTAGAATTTGAAATATATTGGCCACATAAGTTGTATTTCTAAGACTTCTGTTTCAGTAACACGGTTTTTTAAGGGTAGTTTCATGATTTCATTGATAGATTATCATGATTTCTGCCTTAGTAATAGGAAAAACTCTGCTATGGACAAATTTTATCATCTCTCTGGATTTTGAAAAATAGTGGTCACATATTATTTATTTTTGAAAGACTCTTGTTTCATAGTTTCATACTTTTTTTTAAAGGTCATTTGATGGTACTATTGACAGACTGACATGATGTCTACTCTATCAATAGCATAAACACGACTAGGAAAAAGTTTTCTCATCACTGTGAACTTTGAAAAATAGTGGTCAGTTAATCTATATTTTTAAAAGATTCTTGTTTCAGTTAGAGACGTTTTTAAGAGGAGTTGAATAGTTATATTGATAATTTAATGCAATTTTAACTTTTTATATATGAAAACACTCATACGATTCAAGCTCCTCATATCTGTAGTCCTTGAAAACTGTGGCAATATAAACTATATTGTAAAAAAGGCAAATTTTTCAGTCACCAACGTTTTCTAAGGGAGGTTTAATGGTTCTACTCACAGATTACATTAGTATTTACCTTATCATAAGCAAAAGCATTCTTACGCACAAAGTTTCTCATAACTGTGGACTTTCTGAAATAGTGGCCACATAAGTTGCATTTTTAAAACTTTTTTCAGTATCACTGTTTTTTTATGTTAATTTCCTGGTTCCATTGATAGATTAACATAATTCCTACTTTTTAATAGGAAAAACACTGCTATGGATAAATTTTATCATCTCTCTGGCTTTGAAAAATAGTGGCCAGGTAACATATATTTTCAAAAAGACTCTTAATTCAGTCACATAGGATTCTAAGGGTACATTGATGGTTCTATTAACAGATTCACCCGATTTCTACCATATCAATAGCAAAAACGCTCCAATGGATAAATTTTATCATCTCTCTGGCTTTGAAAATTAGTGACCACATAACCTACATTTTTAAAAGACTACTGTTTCAGTTAGACGGCTTTTTAATGGTAGTGTGATGGTTCTACTGGCAGATTGATATGATATCTACTTTTTCAATAGCATAAAAATTCTTACGAATAAAGTTTCTTATCTCTGTTGACTTAGAAAAATAGTGGCCACAAAACTTATATTTCTAAAAAACTCTTGCTTTAGTTAGACGGGTTTTTAAGTGTAGTTTGATGGTTCTATTCACAGAATAATATGATATATACCTTATCAAGAGCATAAAACCTCTTACGAAAAAGGTTTCTCATCTCTGTGGACTTTGAAAAACAGTGTCCATATAACCTTTATTTAAAAAAAAAAAAAATCTTGTTTCTGTTATACGGGTTTTAAAAGTAATTTGACAGTTCCATTGACAGATTATTATGAGTTTTACTTTATATGTAACAAAAGACACTTATACGAACCAAGCTCCTCATATCTGTGGTCTTTGAATATTGTGACAACATAACCTATATTTTAAAAAGACTCTTTTTTCAGTCACACGGGTTTTTAAGGGAGCTTTGATGGTTTTATTGGTAGATTGATATGATATTTACCTTATCAAAAGCAAAGACACTTATGAAAGAGTTCTTCATAAATATGGACTTTAAAAAATATTGGCCACATAAGTTGTATTTCTAAAAGACTCATGTTTCTGTAACATGGTTTGTTTAAGGGCTGTTTCATGGTACCATTGATTGATTAACATGAGTTCTACCTTATCAATAGCAAAAACACTGCTGTGGATAAATTCTATCATATCTGTGGACTTGAAAATAATGGCCACATAACATATATTTTCAAAAGACTCTTGTTTCAGTCATATTGGTTTTTAAGGGTAGTTTGATGGTTCTATTGACAGATTAATATTATATATACTTCATCAATAGCATGAAAAACTCTTACGTAAAAGGTTCTTATCTCTGTGGACTTTGAAAAATACTGGCCATTTAACCTATACTTTTAAAAGACTCTTGTTTCAGTTGGACGGGTTTATAAAGGTAGTTTGATAGTTCAATTCACAAATTAATACGATTTCTACTTTATATAAAGCAAACACACTCACATGAACCAAGCTCCTCATATCTGTGGACTCTGAATATAGTGGCAACATAATCTGCATTTTAAAAAAGACTCTTGTTTCAGGCACACGGGATTTTGTAGGAGGTTTTATTGACAAATTATATTGATATCTATCGTATTAAAAGCAAAAACACTCTTAAGAACAGTTCTCATAACTGTGGACTTTAAAAATATATTTTCATAAGACTCTTGTTTCAGTCACACGGGTTTCTAAGGGCAGTTTGATGGTTCTATTAAATAATTGTTGAATTTTACGTTTCAAGTAAAATTGTGCACTTTGGAAAAGAAATAAAGGAGTAGTCAGAGGTTAAGTACTTAAACACTAAGTATGCGCAAAAAAGGCTTATTTATTTATTTGTTTTTTTTTTACATATTAATTCATATCTCAAAATCTTTTGGACATATCTGGATACAATTTTGTACAGATCATCTCTGTCATAGTGCCATCTAACTCTGAAGAAAATGGCTCTTTCAGCTTTAGTATTTCAGAAGATGAGGGTAATACATTTCAGGCAAAGACAAAAATCGGTGTTTCTCTTCACTTTTCGTGCCTGTACAAACGAGAGGAGCTCGTACAGTCTTCGTGCCTATGCTAAGATTTTCATTAGCATATCGGCAAAATATAGAAAATAAAGAATTTTCACTGAATAACTATCGTTCACCTAATATAGTGCGCCTCCGTTTTGATAGAATAGATCTCCATCAAAACTTAGTGAGGCTCCCGTCGAAGATGAAAGAAAATATTTTTCTTTGTAGCAGTAACTAAATTAAATCTAAAAAATATCGGAAAAAATTGGGAAAAGAAAATACAAAAACAAAATTATTTCCTCCAAGAGACGACTTTTAAGTGCAGACGCCCGTGTTTTGGTCCCTTTAAAGATGTGTTTTAAAGGTAAAGGGACGACTTTCAATGTCCGGGGGGCATTTTTCCTGTTAGACTCACACTTACAACTTGGTGGAAATGATATAAGATGAAAAATGATGATATGAAGCAGTCCTTCCGCGACAGCCACCTTAAGGTCGCTCTACTGGTGATCTGCTGGTGTTCCTTTCTGATTCCTGGTCATCCTTTTTTTAGAGATTTCGGCGAAACTTTTGTTGTTGCGTTAGACATATCAAAAACTTTTAATAGATTCTGGCACAAATCTTTGATCTGAAAACTGCCCTCCTACGGTTTCTATCCTTCTTTCTGCAACTTTATCTCAAGTTTTCTTTACGACAATTCTATTGCAGCCATGGTAGACTGCCACTGTGTTTCTCCTAAATTTATTAACACTGGTGTTCCTTAGGGTTCTGTCCTGTCACTCACTCTCTTTCTATTACTCATTAATGCATCATCTTAACCAAATTTCTTACGCTATCCACTCCTACGCTGATGATACCACCCTACATTTTTCCACGTCCTTTCAGAGACGACTAACCCTTCAGGAGGTCAACAGATCACGCAGGGGCGCCACAGAACGCCTGAACTGATTTTTCTAAGATTTCTGATTGGGGCAGAGAAAATCTAGTAGTTTTCAATGCCTCAAAAACTCAATTCCTCCATCTATCAACTCGACACAACCTTCCAGACAACTATCCCCTCTTCTTCAATGGCACTCAACTGTCCCCTTTTTCCACATTGAATATCCTCGGTCTGTCGATCCTTTACTCATAATCTTCATTGGAAACTTCACATCTCATCTCTCGCAAAAACAGCTTCTATGAAGTTAGGCGTTCTGCGGCATTTCCGCCAGTTTTTCTCGATCATCTAACTGTTAACTCTATACAAAGGCATTATTCATCCTTGTATGGAATACTCTTCGAATGTTTAGGGGTTCCACTCACGCAGCTTTATTAGATAGGGTGGAATGAAAAGCTTTTCGTCTCATCCTCTCCACTCTGACTGACTGTCTTCAGCCTCTTTCTCATCGCTGAAATGTTGCATTTCTTTCTATCTTTTATCGCTATTTTCATGCTAACTGCTCTACTGATCTTGTTAACTGCATGTCTCCCCTTCTGCGCTGCACAAGGCTTTCTTTTTTCCTCTCACTCCTATTCTGTCCAACTCTTACGCAAGAGTTAACCAGTACTCTCAATCATTCATACCTTTCACTGGTAAACTCTGGAACTCCCTGCCTGCTTCTGTATCTGTATCTTTCTACGACTTGATTTCTTTAAAGAGGAAGGCTTCAAGACATTTGTCTCTCAATTCTGGATGATTCTTATGATCTTTAAGGGAACTGGCAACCCAGCGGGCCTTTTTTTTTTTTAATTTTTTTGCCCTTGGCCAGTTTCCTCTCCTACATAAACACACACACACACACACACACACACACACACACACACACACACACACACACACACACACACACACACACACACCACATTTATCAAACCTTCACCACACCTGCGCACATATTGTAGATAAAATACTTAAAATATAACACTCCACATAATACTTATAATAATGCTGTTCATTGCTGCATATCGCAGAACTGAAGGGGAACTAAACAAAACATTGTCGTGTTCTGACGTTCCGTAAATATATTACATAACCACTCGCTCTCTGAAATTTGTTGTACAGTATTTAAAAGTGAATAGCTAATCTTCCAGAGGTCTTGCAATGTCGTCAGTTGAATAAAAGTAATCACAGGGTCGAGTCTTTGTCTTTTTCAGATGGAAAGAAAGAGACAGGCTTGCTTGATGGTTGTTGCGTTAGGTGGAAACAAGTGTCTAGTAACAAGCTGTAGCCTGTGCAAGACATTCTCGATCAAAATGTCCTTTAATGCTTGTTGCGCCCGTTCCCAAAAGTGAGGAACTATCAGGATTCACATTACTTTATACCTACATATATCATTACTTTACTAAGAATATAAGTATAGCATAAGTTGTACTACCTATATATATGCAACATTATCAATATCACTCTGATAGCAAACTTTCTTTTCAAATAATAGTTATGTGGCTCGAAAACTGCTGGTACGCTGATGCAGTGGCGCCACCCGCCGGCAACTACCATCCAAACTTCAGCAGTCCTTTTCAGTTTTTTGTGACGGCAGGAGGTGGGTGGGTTAGCATAACTACTGCCAGAGCTGAGCACTTCCGTACCTCGTTCCGCACCTCCGCTCCTTCGCACCTGTGGACCACCAAACGAGGTGCGGAGATTCGAAGTTTGGAAAAATTTTCAAAAGAGCGGAAGTAACAGGTACGGAAAGGTGAAACTTTAAGTCCGTACTTCCGCACCTGAGATTTTCAAGGATAAGAAAAAATAGATAGATAAATAAAGACGACAAACAGTCTGCACTTCGTAGCATTACTTTCGGCCTTTTTGGCGCTCTGTGCTACCAGGCATATATATATATATATATATATATATATATATATATATATATATATATATATATATATATATATATATATATATATATATATATATATATATATATATATATATATATATATATATATATATATATATATATATATATATATATATATATATATATATATATATATATATATATATATATATATATATATATATATATATATATATATATATATATATATATATATATATATATATATATATATATATATATATATATATATATATATATGTGTATGTATATATATACAGCCAGGAACCATGTTGCCTTTATCCTCACTACACCAAAACTAATAAAGCCATATCGGGA
The DNA here is from genome assembly GCF_017591435.1 of Portunus trituberculatus. Taxonomy (NCBI): domain Eukaryota; kingdom Metazoa; phylum Arthropoda; class Malacostraca; order Decapoda; family Portunidae; genus Portunus; species Portunus trituberculatus. The sequence goes on from NC_059284.1 coordinate 1,840,387, forward strand.
ATATTTGGCCATGGGATATGAAATGATAGATTAGTGGCTCCATTCTGAGATGTGTTTGGCTTACAGTAAGTGAAAAGAACAAATAACCGCTGGTAATACTGACGACTTACCTCTATGTACTGTTTGTTTAATATCTAAGTAAATTCCAAGTTTCTCACTCTTACACGTAAAGAAAACGTAAAAATAAGTGAATGGCCTTAAAAACAAAACACCATAAATAAATGAACGTGTGACACTGCGGAGGGTTGTAGTAAAGGTGATAATGTTAACTTGCACTATTGGCTCACCCTTGTCTTAAATTGCGGGTTGGTGCTGCTAGTATGGGAGTATGGCATCATTTGTGTGTATGGGTGTATTTCGGTTTGTTTTGGATGTATTTGAGTGTGTTTACGAGTGTTTCGGGTATATACAAGTGTGTTTTTCAGTATGTATGGTTGTGTCTGGGTGTGAAGCAAGACTGCTGAACAATAACTGTCAGTAACATCAAACACTGCCAACACCACCACGACTGTAGGTGCTAAGTAAGAGGCTTTTATATGTAGTTGTAGCCAGACTTGAGCTCGTTACTGGATATCGGGCAGTCCGGTAACGCTCCTCCTTCCCTCAAAACGCAGAGAGTCCGTACCTGTACTTTCGCGCCCAAAATTTTTCCCTCTGTCCGGTACCGCACCTATGCACTCCCGGTACCGTACCCAAAACTATTAAATTGCGCCTGAACATCAAGTCTGCACCTCAAAAAATAAAACGAAATATAGGGCAATAATACATCAAAGTTCCTTATTGCTTTGTATTTTGTTTTATTTTTTGAGGTGCGGACTTGATGTTCAGGCGCGCTTTAATAGTTTTGGGTACGGTACCGGAGGTGCGATGTGCGGTACCGGACCGAGGGAAAAATATGTATAATATGTCACAGGCTGTTTTTTGTGATTCACAGTTCTCCCGCTTCAGAATCGTATCAAATGTTGTGCCTCAAGTTTCTATTTTAGGTCCATTTTTATTCCTTATATACATTAAAGACATCTCTAATGCCAGTAGAAATTCTAAATTCACCATTTATGCAGATGACACTAACATGTTAGCACACAAAAATGTCAATAACTTGCATTCTAAAGTAGGCACTGAATTAAATTTAGTGTATAAAAGCTAAAACTTAATATTATCAAAGCTAGTTTCATAGTTTTCCGAAATCGATCCTTAAACAATACTATGCCACCACTGATTCTGGACGGGGAAGCTGTGGAACGGGTAAATTATACAATATTTCTTGCTATTTATTTGGACGAAAACCTAAACTGGATTTATCATATCAATGAAGTATGTCTGAAACTGTCAAAAATATGTGGTGTATTGTATAGAATCCGTAATTCCCTCACAACTGAAGCTCTCACCTTATTTATGGTGTGTGTATATGGGCGTGCACGTGGCCATTTTTCGTAATAAGGAAGGTCACAGTCATTCAGAAGAAAATCGTCAGGTGCATATTTTTCAAAGGGAAATTTGACACAACCGAGCCCATATTCACAAACCATAAAATTCTCAAGTTTTGTAATATTCATAAGTATTTCCTTTTGATGTTCATGTTTAAGATTATGAAAACATTTGCTGGAACACAATTCTTCAGGCTTGTTGATACTAGTCACAACACCAGGAGCAACCATGTCAATATAGTCTGTCCTCCATTCCGCACAACACTGTTCAAACACAGCATCTTGTGTTTCGGTCCTGATTTGTGGAATTCCATACCAGCTGAAATGAAAAATCTTGTCATTTCTAGTAATTTGCATAATTTCAAACATAACTTAAAGGATTATTTATCTCCTCAGATTTCATAATCACCTTTTCTCCTGATTTTTTTTTTTTTTTCCAATTTGTCACATGTAATTTTCTCTACTCTACCCGTAGCCCATTAATCAATTTTTTTTTCATTAGAATATTAAGCAATTTTTCATGTCCACTTCTATCCACCTCAACGCAACCAATAATGATTAGATAGTTCCGTCTGCCTGGGAGCCTTGGCTTGGCAGGCCGTGCCATTGCTTACATGGGTACTTTGTATGTATAGTATGTTATGTGTACGTAAATGGTAATTCATTTACTTTACTTTAGTTTAGTTTAGTTTACTTCACACACACACACACACACACACACACACACACACACACACACACACACACACACACACACACACACACACACACACAATGAAAGTCACAGCAAAGGAGGTCACACCTGTGCACAGCTGCCTTCGAAATGGCGGGCATAGCTGCTACCACACATAGTGATGCCTATTGAAATAAAGAATGGTGAGCGTCTTTAAGGTAACACACGAAAGAAAGAGAGAGATAATGACGTTATTCCTGGTATGTGTGTGTGTGTGTGTGTGTGTGTGTGTGTGTGTGTGTGTGTGTGTGTGTGTGTGTGTGCTTCATCCAGCCGGATGTTCTGCGCACTGTTGGTGTCTTTCGTTCACGTGGTAATATTGCATTGAAAATGTTGCTGAAATACATACGTATTTGTCAACTCAGATTGTTAGAAAGCAGTATCCACACAAAATTGATGAGTATGTTGGGCGCCAAGGTAGTCAACGTGCGGCAACGTTCAGTGGTATGTATTAGTGACGTAATGGATTCTCCCCCAGTGGACAAACTATTGGAACCCACAACACTTTGTATGACTTATTATTTCCCTATAGATTGTTCAAACTGAACAAATGAAATCCTGAACGTCTTTTTTCAGGGCCAGAAAATATGATACAAATAAATCATTAAAGATTGGCTATTTCCTCATATGGACAGTGTGTTAGCCAGATTGCAGGGGAAATGTTTGTTCATGATCACCCTTGTTATTTTGTCACAACTTTTAATCTGTCTTATCATCATTAATCTAACTGATGTAAACTAACGTAACCTAACCTTATCTTATCTAACATCACAACTACCTTATAATCTCAATAATGATAAACTCAATAATGATAGTAATAATAATGATAAAAATAATAATAATAATAATGATAATAATAATAATAATAATAATAATAATAATAATAATAATAATAATAATGATAATAATAATAAAAACAATAATGATAACAATAATAATAATGATAATAATAATAATAATAATAATAATAATAATAATAATAATAATAATAATAATAATAATAATAATAATAATAATAATAATAATAATAATAATAACAATGATAATAATGATAATAATAATAATAATAATAATAATAATAATAATAATAATAATAATAATAATAATAATAATAATGATTATAATAATAATAATGATTATAACAACAACAACAACATTAATAATAATGATAATATTTATAATAATAATAATAATAATAATAATAATAATAATAATAATAATAATAATAATAATAATAACAATAACAATGTCTTACTTAAAAAAAAAAACACCTACAAATGTGAGCAAGAATCTTATAGACTGGTTTCCAGTGCACTGTTATCAGTATCAGTAGTAATATCGATATCGGTATCGGTAGTAGTATCGGTATTGATGTGGGTAGAAGTGTCGGTATCGGTATCAGTATCGGCAGTAGCATCGGTATTGATGTCGGTAGAAGTATCGATATTAGTATCGGAAGTAGTATCGGTATCGATCAAATTTTACGGTATCAGTATCGGTATCGGGCAAAATTTTGGTATTGGTAAATCTTTAGTTTAAATGCTTTGGGTGTGTGTGAGGGGTCTTTTTGATGTGTGTGGGTGTGTATGGGGGATGGTTTTGGTATATATTGGGCGTCGCTAGTGAGTTTTGTGTGTGTTTGGGAGCAAATTGAGGTGCTGCATGGTGTTTTGAGTGTGTGTTGGAAGAATTTTGAGTGTTTTAAGAAGGTTGAATGTGTGGGATGTCTTGAGTGTGAGGGGGTGACATTAGTGTGTAGGTGTTTCTAGTGAGTTATGAGTGAGAATATTGTTATTTTGAGGTTTGAATTATGTTTTAAGTGTGTTTTAGTTAATTCTAGTGTGTTTTAAGTGGTTTGGCTGTGTCTGGAGTGTGTTTGTGGTGTATATAGTGGTGTGGGGGTTGGTACCAGTGAGTTTTGAGTTTATTTATTGGTATTTTGAGGTGTTGGATGCTATTATGAGTGTGTTGTAGGTTATTTTAGTGTTTTAAATGGTTTGGATGTGTTTGGGGTGTGTTTGGTTGTATTTGGTGGTGTGGGGGTGGTGCTGGTGTTTAGTGTATGTGTGTGTGTGTGTGTGTGTGTGTGTGGGGAAGAGTTTCACCTACTTGTGGTGTTTGGGGACCAGTGATTTCTACCAACAATGGGTGAGGGTGTTGTGTGTGGTTCTGTCAAATACCAGGAGTGGGGAAGTGGTGTGTAAGTTTGAAGAGTTTGAGAAGCACTGCCTGACAACACACAGGAAGTTCAGGCAGACGGTGAGGAAGGTGTCATGATGCGAGGATGCGATGTTAGTGTTGTCATTATTGTTGTTGTTGTTGGTGGTGGTGATGGTGGCGGTGGTGGTGGTGGTGGTGGTGTGTTCATTATCACCATTATCATATTCTTGTTTTCTTGT